>NC_056732.1:1334893249-1334984489 GCF_019279795.1 Protopterus annectens
ACGCTGTAGGGATGCTGCAGTGGTTACTCATGTTGGTTAATACCAAGTCCAAGATATTTTCACCTCTTGTGGGGGTGTCAACCAACTGGTCCAAGGCATTTGCATTGACGAAATCAATGAATATATGGGCATTTATGTTTTGGCATGAGTATTTCTTCCAGTCTATGGTTGGATAGTTAAAGTCACCCAGGATCAGGGTAAAGGGTTGAATCTTGATAGATTTGAAGAGGTCCAGACAGGTGGAGTGGGCATCTTCAGTCAGATTTGGAGGTCTGTAGCTAGCTATGATTTGAATAGGAGTCTAGTCAACTGTTAACTACACCTGGAGTATTTCCTGTGCATCATACTGTTTGACCAGCCTAGAGGTGTGTACGTCTTTTATATATATTGCAGCTCCACCTCCTTTTGTTTTGCTGCCCACGGCTTGGGGTCTGAATGAATGATAGGATGAGTAACCTGGTATGACTGGTGTGCTCTCTGCAGCTTTGAACCAGGTTTTTGTGGCTGCACAAATTTCAGCTTCTTCCAGGGTTAAGAATGCTTGCAATGAGTGCAGTTTCATGTTTAGACTCCTAGCGTTTAGCAGCATAACCTTTAATTTACATTTTGATGAAATTTTCATGTTGGTAGTTTTGACCTCATGGCATTGCCCAAAAAGCCACTATGAGGGAGGCAACAGCCTTTGCCAGGAGCCTGAAGCCCAAGGAAGACAGATGCAGGCCATCTCTGGCAAAGCATCATGTCTTGTCAGTTATGTCATCCCAGGCTGTCAGGTACTGGATCCCCTTTGAATGACACCAGAAACTAAGCCAGTTGTTGAAGTCAATCATTTTCAGTTTGTATTGAGGCATCATTCTGGGTGACGGTAGAATGCTGCTTAAGGCTAGGGACATACCTGCCTGGGACAGATACTCAGCGAGCTCGATCATGTCTCTCTTCATATAATCCAGGGAGGTACATCTCAAGTCATTCACTCTAACATGGACTATGACAGAGTCATAACAGTACCTGTTAAGAGACTTCAGTACATTGGTAATATGATGGATTCTGGCACCCGACAAACAACTAACCGTGACTTTCTCCTTATCCAGCCTGGTGAGGAGCACATCTGTGTGTCTCACACTGGAGTCTCCTATGACTAATATGTTGGGTTTATGTTTAGGCCTTAGTGGCTGTGAGACACAGGTGTGTGGACTATGTGTGGTGTAGTGGGCAGTGGAGTATGCATGTGTTTATGCCTCAGAGGTCTCTTTTGTTTGGGTATGCTTTTGTTGAGGGCCTTTGTGTATGTGGAAGTGTGTTGTGTAGGTGTGGGCGGTGTTTGAGGTGTGGTGTCTGTGTTTCCTACCTTCCCATTGCCAGATATACTGGTTTGTGGGGGAGAGAGCGATGACACTAGGTGCTTGTTGTAATTGCATCTCTCACAAATTGTGTTCCTATGTGGTAGTAGTAGCGGGTTGTCGTTTACATGAGGCAGTTGTTACACTGTCTCAGGATGCCCACATCCACCAGACTGGCAGAAGGAAATGTAGGAAATTGTCCATCCATATTTGTCAGAAACTGAAAGAGCTAAGAGGGTAAAGGGAGGAAGGTCTACGAGTAGTACTACTAGATGATAACACAAGGTCTACTAAGGGAAAATTTGTATCTGGAATACTTCAAAAAGGGTTTAAAACCATGCAGCTGAAGCTCTGGATGCTGCAGACCTGTATTTAGACTATGCTACTCAATTTTAAGGTTATGAACTCAGTAAGAAAAAACTCACAATGAAGCACAGATTAATCACTTATAGTCAAAAGAACAGAACTCACAGTATGTAAAAGTCAGTTAAACAGCAACAAAGTGCAGTAAAATGCAGTTTGACAGTAATGAATTGCAGTAGATAGCAATGAAATATAGTTAATCAGTAGATTGCTTTGAAACAGTAGCTCACAAGTCACAACACTAACAAACAGCACAAATAAAGCAGTGTAATAAATACAGCAAACTAAATGCAGTTGAAGTCCTAAGCACAAATAGCAAAATGAAGTAGAAAGAGGTACAGTATTTTATTTTATTTATTTATTTTTGTTAGTAAAAAATGAAGAGACAGAAGATAATGTGTTAATTCAAGGTTTAGAAGCTGAAGGGGTGGGGGCGCCTTCACTAAGTTGTCACTATAAACAGTAGAATGAACTGATGTAATGTGACTGGTGGAGTTGTCCAGTATCAACTTTATATTAGAGGGAGGCAACAAAAAAACAAACCAAGACTTAAGACCACTACAACAGTTGGGCGGGTGGGTGGAATAAAAAAAACAGTTGCACAGATTATACAGATATGCAGTAAAAGAGAAGTGCAGAAACAGCTGAAAATAAGCACTTATCTTTTTCCAATATCACAGCAGAGCAAAGGCAGAAGGCCTCTCACTGCAACTTTGAACAGCTTGGTAAATAAGTACAACTGGTTTAAAACACTGGCTATTAAAGGCAGGGAAACAGAAACCAGCCCAATTATCCAGTCAAAAATAACAGTGTTGCAGGAATGCTTTTAGCTAGATCAAATTAGACTGATTCTTTCTGCCACAAAGAAAACAGCTAGGCCTCTCTAGACAAAAGATTTCACTACAAGCTCAACAAGTCACAAACAGTAACAGAAATTCAGCTCTAACAGACAAAAAAAGGAGACTAAAAACAGTTGCACATATTACACAGATGTAGAGTAAAACAGTAGTGCAGAAACAGTTGAAAATAAGCACTTATCTTTTTTCAGTATCACAGCAGAGTAAATGACAGAAGGCCTCTCATTGGAGCTTTAAACAGCTTGAGCAAATAAGTACAACTGGTTTAAAACACTGGCTATTAAAGGCAAAGAAACAGAAACCAGCGTGATTATCCAATCAAAGTAACAGTGTTGCAGGAATGCTTTTAGCTAAGCTAGATCAAGATACATACATATATATATATATATATATATATATATATATATATATATATGTATATACTAGCTGTACCCGGCCACGCGTTGCTGTGGCTCAGTCTGGTTAAATGGAAAAGAAAGAAAAGAGAAAGCGCACATTTCTAATATTTTTAATTTCACAATGCTTGTGGGTATACAATATTTTTTGTTGCTCCATTGTCTGTGCAGACATAGAGATTGTCTGGTTTGCCGACTCTAGAACACGCAACATATAATTGTCAATGTGAGAAGCAATCTGTGTGCTTTGTTGATGGTGATTGCAAACGCCAATCGAATTGGGAATTGCAATCTCTTAAATTGAAATGGCATATCCGTTGGAATCACAGGAATGCGAGGAATGAAGACATCTTCACCTTTGAAAGGTCCTGTCAAGATTGTTGCTTCTATAAAGTTGCTCATTAATTTTTTTACTGCAAGCTGCGTGCCGTTGCAAAAAGCTTTGGCTGGTTGATATTTCACAACATGATAATTGGCACGCTGATTTTCAATTGCAGTACGTGCGGTGGCATCCCTGGCAGATCGAGTGAATTCAAAAATTCTGCTGGATAATTAACCGCTTCATCTGCTTCCACAACAGTGTTGACGGACTTGTATGTGACTGCCTCACTTTGAATATTAGACTGAATAATATTGTTAAGTTCGTAGACGTCTTTGTTCTTGGCCGCGAGAATAGCTCGTTCAGTCAGCCAATCGTGATTCTTATAATTGGTTTGAATATTGGGAAATACTTTTTCAACCAATTCTTCTTTTGACATCACTATTTGCAGAAGTTATGCGGCAATGAAATTCATCCTGAGGTCAGATCAACCGGCACCTTTCCGTTCCCAATTTCCAGCAATTGATGTGAGAATATCTCAGCTGATTGATCGTTTTGCAGCTGGACACACATATTTGTAGTTAATTTTAACGTCTTTACGTGTCGCCACAAAGTAGAGTATTTCAGGCAAGCATTTATTTTGTCCGCTGGTGTCGATCGAGGAGAACGAAGCAGATCTGAAGCTGCAGAATGCGATCGCTGTGCTCGTAACCGTGCATCCTCAAGTCTGGCTGCACGTCACTCTGCTGCTTCCTCGGCATGTATTTGAGCCATTCTTTGTCTGTTTCACTCGTTCGCTGATGCCCATTCTTCCTCAGTTTGATTTGCAATTACTCGTCGCACTGCTTCTGCTCCACGAGTATGACGACCTAAGTTTGATCTTCTGTGAGGCATTATTTGGATGAACTAAAGCAGATCGAATGCACTGAAAAAGAAGTAAGAAAGTTATAACAAAAACATATAAAATTGCATATTTGTATACAAATATATAGAATCCATAGTAGGTATATAAAAACATGCGCGTATTCGAATGCAACGTGTGACATCTATATAATAGTAGGTATATGAAAACACGCGTGTATTCAAATGCAACACTGTGTGAAAATTTCAAAGCAATCGGTGAAGAACTTTCAGAGATTTAAGATTTTGAACAAACGAACATTTACATTTTTATTTATATAGATAAATATATATATATATATATATATATATATATATATATATATATATATATATATGTGTGTGTGTGTGTGTGTGTGTGTGTGGGCGCAAATACACAAAATCTTTTGCAAAGCAGTTTGGTTCCAAAAAGGGGGTGATAAGTTGTTCTAGTGACATCCCAGTAACCTCAGATACTGACATACTGAAAAGAACTATGCAAACTGGGTCCACACAAAGCACAGGGAGGAGACAGAATTAGTAATAATGACCTGAGAACACTTCGGAAAGAACCTACAGTGCCATTATATCTACTATTTACTAGGCTGCATAAATTATGGGGAAATTCCTCAAGATTGGAGACAAGTACTTATTAAACCTGTCTTTGAGGGAAAGGGGAGCAAGACATATCCAGAGTCATAGAGGCCCTAAAGTCTGCTTTCATGTTGTGGAAAAATAATGGAGAAGGTAATCTTGGATAAATTATTGTCAGAACTGGAAAGGTTGGGACATGAAACCATATATTGGTATGGATATGTTGAAAATATATTTATTACCACCTATAACATGATGCTATGTATGAAAAATTATGCTGTGATATAACTTATTTAGATTTAACTTTGGCATTTGATAGGGTCATATTCAAAAAACTGATCAATAAATTAGAACAACTGGGTATTGATGTACTCTTGATAAGATGGATAGCTGCATGACCTACAAACAGGACATGGTTGGTAAGTATCATACAGCAACTGGCCAGGTGAAATTCTTAGTTACAGTCAGGGTGTTCCACAGGGCTCTGTCCCAGGCCCATATTTGTTTAGATTGTATCTTTCAGCTCTATCTTTTTCATCTGATGTGTTCTACAGTCTGCATGCAGATGACTTGAAATTGAGTAAGCTAATTACATGTGTTACAGGTACAGCATGTCTGCAAAAGCACTTGACTAAACTGACTGTTTGGGCACAGGAGAGTAATATGCTAATAAATTAATCAAAAACTAAGCATACGAGATTTGGGAGATGTAAAATTGTTTAAAAATTAGAGAAAAAAAACACACTGAGTCCTATAGTAAGGTAAGCGCTTTTGTTTACTGAAATGATCAAACTTCATCAGACAAATCAAGAAACATACTACAAAACTTAAATAAGCTTGCAAATTATGACATCACTTCAGAATTGAATAAACCAAACCTCCATTTAAAGAGCTAAAGTCTCTACCTAATGCCATAAGAGTATGCGTCCTTCGGCTTTTCCCGGTTAGGGGTCACCACAGCGGAACTCCGGTCCGCTAATGATTGGTAGTTGATTTTTACGTGCCGAGTTACCAGCCCTGACACACAACCTTCAATGAAGGTACACCCATTCACGCATGTCTCCATGCAGAAGACGCTCTAGCTGAGAATCGAACCGGACAGCGTCTTACTGTGAGGCGACAACGCTACCGCAGCACCACCACCGCGGGTTAATGCCATAACAGTATACACATTCTAATTTAAAAACATTTAAATTTCTTTTTAAATTTCTTGTTATTGAAAAAATTGTTGACAATATTAGGGGTGGGCCAATGGGCTTGAAGTTAGATGAAAAGGAATTGATTTGGCAACAGAAACTGAATGCTTTGCCCCCCCCCCCCGAGCTTGAATGGTTCTGTTTCCATTAGAAGCATTCTTAAATTGAGGGCTTTAACCAGATGAAAAACATTAACATATGTATTTTCCCACATTTAATACATATATTTACATTTACATTTATTTATATGTATAACATATTTAACATTGTTTTTAGTGTTTTATGTTTTAAATGTTGATTTCTGATATTAATGTTTTTAAATTAGAATGTATATACTCTTGTGGCATTAGGTAGAGACTTTAGCTCTTTAAATGGAGGTTTGGTTTATTTTATAAAGAAATTTGTGGGAATCAGGCACTCTATAGTATCTGTCAGGTTTGGCTGAAGCAGGAGGCAGAGAATCTGGGTTCAAACTGGATTCTAAGTAAACATCATCCACAATGTCTACAACTGGGGGGATGGCAAGTGGTCTGTGCTGGGGGAGTAAAAGAAACTCTCTGAGCCTTTTCTTTGAGTCAGAGTAGTCCTGACCTTCCCAGTGAAAATGTTCCCTCATAGTGTGCAAAGTTAACCCAAAGGAGTAGTCTTCAAGAGGAGAAGCTGAGGGAATAGAATCCTCAGCATCAGAATCTTCATAAGGGGAGAAGGAGTAATCTTGGTCCTCAGAGGAGTCTGAGGAAATAGACACTTGTTCAGAGGAGGCATAATCTTCCTCTTGTCTAGGCCTTTTGTCGGGTGGGGGTTGGGAACCCCTGATTAAAGAGATCAAATCTTCAGCCATTTTGAGCATCTGTTTCTTAGGCATGGGGCCTTGAACTGGGGACTGAAGTGCAGTCTTTTTAGGTTTAATAGGAATCTTAGTCTTAGGATACGTTTTTATGGTGAGCATCGTAGGTCTGAAGACGCCTTCAGAAACCGAAGGTGTTTCTGCAGCACCGACATCTTTTTTAGCAGTGTTGTCGGTAGGGGTTAAACAAAATGGCTGCGTCGGCCTAGTACTTTCCGCCAAAAGTTCCGAAGTGGTCTCGGGTTCCAGATCTGCAGTAGTCAGGGGCTGCGTTGGAGCCTCACTGAAGACCGGAGACCGGACCAGCCGAGGCCTTGGAGTCTGGCTTGGGTCTAGGCTGCCTGTCCTTATCCTTGCGTTTTTTGTGCATGCCGGTAGTCGGTTGCTCCGACGGCATAGTGTAGTTAAATTTTCTACCAAACTAGTGTCGTGCGAATTCAAAGCGTCTTTTTATAGTACGCTTATTAAACCTAGCACAAAAACGACAACTAGTGACGTCGTGGTCTGGGCCTAGGCAAGGTATGCAGTAAGAATGAAAATCCTTATGAGGTATTTGCTTCCCACAAGAAATACAATTGTTAACTTTTTCTGACATCGGTCTGAGGCAAGAAAAGTTAACCCAATGGGGTACTTAGCTTTATTGAAGACTTCGGATCTGAAATTCGACTTCGAAAATCTCAGGAGTCGGTCGACCGGCACTTGCGAACTGCTTCTGCTTCAGGCACCGCGCGGCAAGAAAGACTGAAGAAAATGGCGTCGGATGCATTATATATACCCCTGGCACACTGACGTCAGGGAAGAAACGACAGCAACCAACGCCGGACCAAGACTTTGGAATTCCAACCAACTGCGGGACTGCCTGATGACAGGATAACCCAAGTGTGATGACTGCAGCAGGGTAACACGATAAACATCAATAAATCAACTCCTAAAATAAACAACCTTGGAATGACTGGTAGGGACGACTGCACTTATGAGCGGCAAAAATATCTGGGAAGAGAATTCCTCCATACACAACACTGTGTGAGAAAAAGAAGAGGTAGGCTGCTTAGGAAAGTTTTAGCTGCCAAGTTACTAGAGTCCTGCTGGCCTCAAATCTTAGAAGTACAGGAAGACTGATCAGTCCTATTATAACACAGCAGAGTGAAATAGTAGCACAGTTATGTAGAGGATAAAGAAAATTACATTATGTAAATTGCTGTACAGTAAATTGAATATAAAAAATGACAAAACATAAAATAGCACTGATCAATTTATTTACACTTATCTATTGTTCTTTTGCACTTGCTTATTGAGTATAAATGCCAACCAGCTAAACGGATTGTTCCATAATTAAAGGTGGACTAAGTATTTCTCTTTGCAATGAAGGATGATCTGACCTCAAGAGTAGTCCATGGAGTCAGTGTTCAACCACCTGACTAGACAGCAGTATTTATGTCACAAAGCCAATACAGTATTTAGCAAATTTTGGAAGGTAGTATAATGGAGTCATTTTTCCCACTGATGCAGTGACATCAGGAAATAACACTGTTTCCATATGGAGTCCAAACCACCTACATGACTCAACTGTCCCTTCGGCTTTAGGCTGACAATGATGGTGACAATGCAAAAGACACCGAACTGAAAGTACTTTGGATTTTGAACATCTCTAGTGTTGGTAAGCATCAAACCCAATGCAAAGTGCATTACTAAGACACTTGGGCCTTGTGACTGACTTTACTATTTGAGGAAAAATACTGTTTACCCAGCCAGTCATCTAGAGAGTTTTTACAGCACTGGCCCAGTGAATGTTTAAGTTCCAAAGGATGACAGTGTATGGATGTCCACTGTAGTATGACATATAAATGAAGATGTGACCGTCTCAGTAAGGAAGGTTGGATATTGTAAAGTAGAGTAACTGCAAGCTTAAGGTGCCCTGCTATAAAATATTCACATATCTAGTCACAATCTGTGAAGTTTTGATAAGTTGCTACTAATTTACAAGAAAACGGTCCCATGACCAAAATAAGAACACTAGCATCTGCCGTTAAGCATGGGCTCTGACTGTGGCAAGTTTGGAAAGTTGAATCAGTTGTGTTAGGAGTAGCACTGCCTTTCTTCAGCTGTGATTTAGTAATAATTGAAATATCAGGGTTGCAAGTTTTAGCTGGCATTCCAAGTCAGTGAATTTACTGTGATTACTGCATGCATTTAGAGATGCACTTTGCAGTCCACTGGTGTTCTCAAAGGTAGTGCAAGGAGGAAAAGGATTTCATTCAGTATTCCCTACCACATGAGAGGGTAATGGTTACTGTAATCACCTTAACAGATTTCTGTACAAGGGAAAATCAAAACTAGTATCAAGAGTTGAATATTACTAAAATGTATCTCTAATAAAGAAATGAAAAGTGCCAGAAAGCTTGATTCCATCATGTATATACATATGGGTGGAAGTAAAGTACTCTTATTTGGAAGTCAAACAACATTCATAGTTCATAGGTTCAGAGTTACATAATAGGCCAACAACCACTAGGGCCTTTATAAGCCTAGCGATGCAATTCAACCCGATTGTGTCCCTATACATCATGGGCGTTTATTAGAAGGGTGTATGTTAGGAGGTTTCAAGAGGTTATGTGGAGTGAGGTATGTTAGTTTGGCCATTTCTGTCTGCCTCTGTCTATCAGATATGGCAGCCAGAACTTGGGTGAATTTCCGATTTCTCATCCATTGGTTGAGGTTATCCTTAAATAGGGTTAGGGATTGACTCTGCTTCACATAGACTGGCAGCCTGTTCCAGAGCATGGGGATCCTCTGACACATGTATCTGTCTTGCCAACATGTCTTATTTAGGATGCAAGCAAAATTTAAATCCTAGGCTCTACTGGTTTTATTGCTGTTCATTTTGTGGATGTGCAAAACATCCATTAATACCGTATCAGAGGATGCCTTGTATGCCAAGGATAGATTGCTTCTCAGTAACCTGTAGGAGACTGAGTGTAGAGACAGGGCTTTAAGGTGATCCATACAGGGCAATGTGTTTATATCCTAGATTCTCCTGGCAAGGAACCTTTATGGGCATTCCAACTGTTGCATATGTCTGGTCAGGTAGATGACTAAGGGGACATTATACTCGATGTGTCTGATAAGGGCCGAATAAGAACTGTTCAAACTCTCAAAGTAATCACTCTATTCTCTTTCTAAAGCCCTGCACTTGCTCAGCTCTTATAAGGAAACACTAACTAACTAAAGCACTACACCCTCCTTGACTTCTCATAAGTATTAGGCTCCCGATTGGTCCTTCCTGATCAAGTGAAAAATCATCTCCCTTCCCTAATTTGATCAGTAAAAAAAACAGTTCCCTATACTAATCTGGTATGTCCAAGGGTCAGTTTCAAGGTTACTCTCCAGTCCAGCTGGTAAATCTGGGAATTTTGAGGCAATGTTACAATTGCCTTATGTACACAGACAACCCTCACCTCCTTCCAACAAACTCTAATACATGTGAGAGATGCAGTTACACAGCCAAACTGGAGGCAGAGCTCTCTCAAACCAAGACTGGCACAGTCAGTCAGGAGGAAAAGGTAACCACCCACACCACAAATCCAGTCTCACATAGACCTATTGCATCTGCATACCCAACACATAAACACACAAAAACATACTCGGAGGCTCTAAATAAAAATCTGCCTAAACAGCAAAGACCTCCTAAGCAGATATCCAAGCAACAGCCACCCCTCAACAATACCCACGAATCACATATCTCACAAAATCAATGTGCCTCACAGTCACAGCCCTTAAGGCCAAACAACACACCAAATACACTTGTTATAGGGGACTCTACTGTCTGGCACACTGACGTCCCGCACACCAGACTGAACAAGGAGAAGGTCACTGTAAGGTGCCTGTCGGGTGCCAGGATCCACCACATAACGCAAGCACTCAGGTCACTCCAAAGCAAGTACAAGTATGACTCCGTCATTGTCCATGCTGGTGTGAATGACCTGAGACGTACCTCCCTGGAATACATGAAAAGAGATGTAGCCCAGGCTGGTATGACCCTGACCTTGAGTAGCATCTTGCCCTCACCAAGAATGATGCCACAGTATAAAGACAAAATGATCAGTTTCAAAAACTGGCTAAAGTAATGGTGTCATTCAAAGGGGATCCAGTGTCTGTCAGCCTGGGATGACATGCTTGACAAGCCACGTTGCTTCGCTAGGGACGGCTTGCACCTGTCACCCTTAGGCTTTCCTATACTGGCCAAGGCTCTTGCCACCCCCATAGTGCCTTTTTTAGGCAAGGCTCAAAGGACAAACCCACCTCCATAGACAACCCAAGGATAAAAAAACTAAAGGTAATGCTACTCAATGCCAGTAGTCTAAACCTCAAGATGCACGCACTCGAGGCTCTCCTCAGTATGGAGAAAATCGATGTCTGTGCAGTAACAGAAACCTGGTTCAAGGCTCCTGAGAGCACCCCAGCACTACCAGGTTATAACTCATACCATGCGTTTCGGCCCCAAAACTCGGACTGAAGCACAAAAGGAGGGGGAGTATCTATATTCATCAAAGATACCTACACCTCCAGGTTAGTGGCAATGCACGAAGCATCGGAAACCATTCATGTGCAACTAACAGCGGGCAAAACTGCCTTTCAGTTTGTAGCCTGCTACAGAACACCCTCCCTATTACAGGAACCCCACTTGGCATTCCTGAGAAAGTACAGTTTTGTACCTACCATAAATGTAGATGTTCGAGTGTACACCCTGCTGCAGTTATCACACTTGGGTTATCCTGTCGTCAGGCGGTCCCGCAGTCGGCCGGAATTCCAGAGTCTTGGTCCGGCGTCAGTTGCTGTCGTTTCTTCCCTGATGTCAGTGCGCCAGGGGTATATATATATATATATATTGCAACCAACGCCATTTTCTTCAGTTTTTCTTGCCCCAGATGTCCGGTGCCCCCAAAAAGGTGGTCAGTAATTAGTACCAAATTGAGTACATTTTGCACAAACACAAAATCCCTCCAGCTACAAGCAAATACATCAGGAAGGTATTGTAGAGATTTTAGCCAGTTAGTTCAGAGGGGATGGAGGGAGGGTAACCTGGACTGCAGCAGGGTGTACACTCGAACATCTACATTTATGGTAGGTACAAAACTGTACTATGTTCATTGTGTTACCCTGCTGCAGTCATCACACTTGGGTTGAATCCCAAAGCTAAGGATGGGTGGAGGAATCATAGAGGGTTGGAAGAGGCTATAAGGCCCTGCAGAACTGCAGTGGTGAAGCCTGCCCTAGTCTTAGAGTAAAGTGGTAAGTGATAGTGTTTGGTAAAGGTGTGTACTGAACTTCAAGTTGCAGCTTCCAAAATCTCCTTGGTTGGAACCCCCCCCCTGAGAAAAGCTGTAGATGTAGCTGTTGCCCTGGTAGAGTGGGGCCTAATGGTAGCAGGAACTGGTTTTCCATGATGGGCATAGCAGAAACGTATGCAATGTCCTATCCATTTGGAACTGGTTTGTTTTGAAATAGCCTTCCCTTGTGAAGCTGTAGCATAGGATACAAAGAGCTGGTCAGATTTTCTGAAAGCCTTAGTTTTGTCCAAGTAGTAACGAAGTTGCCTGTGAATGTCCAAGGAATGCAGGAGTCTCTCACCTTTGTTCTGTGGATTTGGGAAGAAGGTGGGTAAGTGGATAGTTTGATTTAAAGCCACACTGGAAACCACCTTAGGCATAAAGGAAGGATTAGTTCATAGAGAAACTCTGTCTTGATGAAAAATGAGGAAAGGTTCCACTGCCATTAGTGCCTGCAGCTCTGAGACTCTTCTAGCTGAAGTTATTGCTAGCAGCAGGGCAGTCTTCCATGATAGGAACTGAAGATCTACAGAGAAAGCTGGTTCAAAGGGGGGTAGCGTTAGTTTTTCCAGAACAAAATTGAGGTCCCATGTTGGTGTAGGTGCTCTCCTGGGGGGCCTAATGTTTTTTGCCCCTCTGTGGAACTGCCTTAGAAGTGGATGCAAAAATAAGGGTGGATCCATGTTGTAGTGGGCTGAAATAGCTGAAGCATGGATTTTAATGGAGGAGAAGGAAAGTCCTTTGTGCAACATCCCAGTTAAGTACTGTAAAATGTGAGGCATGTGAGGCTGAAATGTGTCTTGGCCTTTAGCTTGGTTCCAGGCACAAAACCTTTTCCATTTGTCTGAATAAGCCTTCCTGGTGCTTGGCCTCCTAGCTTCCAGAATAACATCCATAACTGCTTGGGAAAGAGGAGCTGGCTGGATGCTTAGGTGATTTGCCATGCAGCCAGATTTAAGGTTTTGAGTTGGCTGTGAAGAATCTGATTGTTTTGTTGTGTGAGCAAATGGGTAATTTGTGGTAAGATCCAAGGTGGGCCATGGGCCATATTACTCAATAGTGGGTACCAGTGCTGACGTGGCCAGTCTGGGGCTATGAGAATCAGTCGTGGTCTCTCCTTTTTGACTTTCAGAAGCACCTTTGTGAGGAGAGGCAATGGAGGGAAGGCATATGCTGTCAGGTTTTTCCAACTGAAAGAGAGTGTGTCTACTTTCCAAGCTTGATGGTGAAGTGTCCTTGTACAAAATTTTGTTATTTGATAGTTTTGAGGACTGGCAAACAGATCTATGTCTGGAAGGCCCCATTTCTGAGTTATCATTGTAAATACTTGTGGATCTAGTTTCCACTCGTGGGGATCCATGATGTTTCTGCTGAGGTCGTCTGCCAATGTGTTCTTCTTTCCTGGCAGGAATTGAGCTTGTAACTGAACTTGGTAAGCTAGAGCTGTGTTCCATAAGATCATTGCTTGCCTGCATAGAGGGTAGGAGTGAGTACCCCCTTGTTTGTTTATGTACCACATTACTGTGGTGTTGTCCGTCTTTATTGTAAGTTGTCCTGGATGTAATAGATTCTTGAAGGCTGTCAGAGCTTTCTGTACAGCTAGCATCTCTTTTTGATTGATGTGCAGATTCCTTTGATCTGCAGTCCATACGCCTTGAACGCACTGTCCTGCCATGTGTGCCCCCCAGGCGTAGTCTGATGCATCTGTTGTGATAGTTTGCCTGGCTGGGGGCAAGGTGAACGGCTGACCCTTGTTGAGGTGACATGCCTGTGACCACCATAGAAACTCCTGTTGTAGGCAGGGAATGAGAGATATCATTGTGTCCAAGCTGTGGCTGTGTTGAGACCATACGCTTTTTAGGTACCACTGTAATTTCATTATATGCAGCTTTGCAAATGGTATTAGTAGTATGCAAGATGCTGTGAAGCCCAAAGCCTGCAGAATTTTTCTTGCAGTTAATTGGGTCTTTGTTGCCATTGTTTTGAAATATTGAGTCAGTTGTAGTTGCTTGTCTGGCGTCAGATAAGCCTACTGGGCCGTTGTGTTTAAGCTGGCACCCAGGAATGTCATATTTTGTGAGGGTACCAGTTTTGACTTCTTTTCGTTTACTGTGTACCCCAGGCAGTTTAGTAGATGTTTTACAAAAGCCAGATGATGTAAGAGAATGTCCTTGCTTTCTGCTTGGATGAGGTAGTCGTCCAGGTATGGGTATATTTGAATTCCTCTTTGTCTGCAGTATGCAATTACTGGTGCCAGGCATTTTGTGAAGACTCTTGGCGCAGTAGGTAAGCCAAAGGGCAGTGCAGAGAATTGGTAATGGGTTGAACCTGCAATGAAATGGAGGTATCTTCTGCAACTTTGTCTGATAGGGACATGCAGGTATGCCTCCTTGAGGTCCAACGTTACTAGCCATGCCTCCTTGCCCAACATGGGAAGAAGCTGCTGTAGTGTTAGCATCTTGAATTTGGGTACTTGTAAGAATGTGTTTAAAATTGAAAGGTCTAGAATAGGTCTCCAAGCATTGTCCTTTCTGGGCACTAGAAAGAGTCTTGAGTAAAATCCTTGACCTTGCTCTCGAGTCAGTACCAGTTGAATGGCTTTCATGTCCATGAGAGCTGTAATTTGCTTTTGTGCCTCTGCCCACTGATTTTGTGGCAGGTTTGGCATTCCTCTTTTCATTGGCAAGGTGTGAAAATGGAATCTGTATCCTCGTAAAACTATGTCTAGGACCCATTTGTCCTTTGTGACAATGTGCCAGTTGTCTGAAAAAAGTGCGAGCTTTCCTCCCAAGGGGGCTGCCAAGAGAGAGTTGCTTGGCCGGATGAGGTGCAAGTCACTAAGTTTGCCTTCTGGTAGATTGGGACCTGTCTTCTCCTCTCTTCTGTGTTGTAGTGCCCCATTGGCGAGGTTTGTACTGGGCTTGTGGTTGTCCTCTGCCTCTTGGATGTCTGAATTTACCCCTCTGTGGTCTGTCAGTAGCTGGAAAGGACCAATTCTTTGTTGGCCAGTTTCTGCTGAAGCGAGGGGCTGTACCTGTAGGAAATCTTTGACTGTCTGCATAGATTTTGCCTTATCCTCCATTTTCTTTAAGACTTCTTCTGCTTTAACTCCAAAAAGAACATCCTGCTGTAAGGGAGCATCTAGAAGCTTTGCTTTAACATGATCAGGCAGAGTTTGTTCCTTTAACCAAGCATGCCTACGTATAACAGACCCAGTGACAGCTGCCTACGTATAACAGACCCAGTGACAGCTGCTCTACAGGATGCCTCCAGAGAATCAAACCCACATTGTAAGGTGTGTTTGCCCACCTGTTCAGTTGCATGCAACAGATCCTGCATTTCTTTCAATTCAGACTGTTGAGGGAGAGTGGTCATTCTTTGCTTTAACTGAGAGATTAGAAATTGCTGATACTTAAGCATGTGAAATTGGCAATTTAGTGCCCTCATAGCTAGAGTGGCTGAGGTGTAAACCTTTTTCCCCCACCTGTCTAGCGCTCTGGAATCCCTTTCAGAGGGTACAGGATTTTTAGCCATAGAAGCCTTAGCCCCTTTGGGACCCTGGGAGATTGTCTCTGGGTCAGCAACAGGACTTTTATATAGAAATTTGTGGGAATCAGGCACTCTATAGTAGCTGTCAGGCTTGGCCGGAGCAGGAGGTAGAGAGTCTGGGTTCAAACTGGATTCTAAGTAAACATCATCCACAATGTCTAACACGGGTGAGATGGCAAGTGGTCTGTGCTGGGGGAGTAAAAGAAACTCTCTGAGCCTTTTCTTCGAGTCAGAGTAGTCCTGACCTTCCCAGTGGAAATGTTCCCTCATAGTGTGTAAAGTTTCCCCAAAGGAGTAGTCTTCAGGAGGAGAAGCTGAGGGAATGGAATCCTCAGCATCAGAATCTTCATAAGGGGAGAAGGAGTAATCTTGGTCTTCAGAGGAGGCTGAAGAAATGGACACTTGTTCAGAGGATGCATAATCTTCCTCTTGTCTAGGCCTTTTGTCAGGAGGAGGCTGGGAACCCCTGATTAAAGAGATCAAATCTTCAGCCATTTTGAGCATCTGTTTCTTAGGCATGGGGCCTTGAACAGGGGACTGAAGTGCAGTCCTTTTAGATTTAATAGGAGTCTTCATCTTAGGATACATTTTAATGGTGAGCGTCGTCGGTCTGAAAACGCCTTCAGAAACCGATGGTGTTTCTGCAGCACCGACATCTTTATCAGCAATGTCGTCGGTAGGGCCTGAACAAAATGGTTGCGTCGGCCTGGTACATTCCGCCAAAAGTTCTGAAGCGGTCTCGGGTTCCAGATCTGCGGTAGTCAGGGGCTGTGTCGGAGCCTCACTGAGGACCGGCGAACCAGAGACCGGAGCAGTCGAGGCCTCGGAATCTGGCTTAGGCCTGGGCTGTCTGTCCTTATCCTTGCGTTTTTTGTGCACGCCGGTAGTCGGTTGCTTCGACGGCATACTGTAATTAAATTTTCTACCGAAGTAGTGTCGTGCGAAACCAAAGCGTCTTTTAATAGTACGTTTATTAAACATAGCACAAAAACGACAACTAGTGATGTTGTGGTCTGGGCCTAGGCAAGGTATGCAATAAGAATGAAAATCCTTATGAGGTATTTGCTTCCCACAAGAAATACAATTGTTAACTTTTTCTGACATCGGTCTGAGGCAAGAAAAGTTTCCCCAACGGGGTACTTAGCTTTATAGAAGACTTTGGTCTAAAATTTGAATTAGAAAATCTCAGGAGTCGGCCGACCGGCACTTGCAAACTGCTTCTGCTTCGGGCACCTCGCGGCAAGAAAGTCTGAAGAAAATGGCGTTGGTTGCAATATATATACCCCTGGCACACTGACGTCAGGGAAGAAGCGACAGCAACCAACGCCGGACCAAGACTTTGGAATTCCGGCCGACTGTGGGACCGCCTGATGACAGGATAATCCAAGTGTGATGACTGCAGCAGGGTAACACGATGAACATCACTGGAGAATGTGAAGGTCTCTCCAAACACTATGTTATTGGGTGACTTCAACTACCCAAACACTGACTGGGAAAACTACTCAAGCCCAAACACCCTCACTCAACGGTTCCTTGAATTTATAAACTCTAACGCAATGGAACAACTGCTCACCACTCCCACAAGAGGGAACAACATATTGGACCTGGTCATCACCAAAATGGGGACTCTATGTTCCACACCAGAGGTAAACCCCTCATTGGCAAGATCAGACCATAAACAAATTTCCCTGGACATCCATATCCCGTCCCCACCCCCAGCCAAGGAAATCACTGTAAAGAATTTCTCAAAAGCCAACTTTGCACTTCTCAAGACTGAGGTGGAATCCTTCAAAGCCCCTGGGCCAGAGGATAATACAGCCCAATCCGCAGAATCCTTTACAAATGCGTTCTATGAGCACCTGCAGGAAAGCATGGATCATGCTATCCCAAATAAAACCAAGACTCACTCCTCCAAAAACAGGTGACCAGCCTGGTGGACCCCGGCCATAAATAAGCTATACAACAGAAGGAGGAAGCTACTACATGACAAAGCAAAATCCCAAAAAGGGAAGGCATCTCTGATCAGTATTAGCAAGAAACTTCGATCCCTTATAAAATCATCAAAGGCCAGTTTTGAAAGAAAAATTGCCCTAGACACTAAAGATAATCACAAGGCCTTCTTTAGTTATGTCAGGAACATGGGTGGAACTCCCAGATATGCTCTGAATTGTTGCAGAACGGTACAAAGTATACCGAACCTACAGACATAGCCAACATTCTGGCAGACAGATTCAGTGCAAACTCCCCCCCCCCCCAAAGGAGCAATGCCTATCCCAACTGAATGTAACCTCCCTGACATCACAGATGCACAGGTGAAACCTGCCCTCTCCAAAGCAAAAAACACAGCATCTATGGGACCGGACGGTGTCCCAGGCTGTGTCTTACATGAGCTCCAAGAAGAACTGAACCCTCACATTAAGTCACTGTTCAAACTTAGCCTTACTACAGGATATGTACCCAAAGAATGGCGTACTGTTACAGTAGTCTCACTCCACAAAGGTGGTGCCACAACGGACCCCGGAAACTATCGCCCCATAAGCCTGACTAGTCTGGTCTGTAAAGCTATGGAGCGTATTATCATGGAACTCATAAACAAAGACATTGGGAGCCCCCAGACACTGGACCCTACCCAATTCGGCTTTGTTAAGGGCAGATCTTGCCTCTTAAACCTAGTTGATTTCTTTGAAACAGTTACCAAAGCCATAGATGAGGGCAAGGTAGTCCACACAGCCTACCTGGACCTCGCAAAAGCCTTCGACACAATACCCCACTCGGGCATCATAAATAAGCTTACCAGCTTAAATATCAACCCCTATATCACAAGATGGGTTGCAAACTGGCTCAGAGATAGAACCCACATGGTCAAAATCGCAGGTGCCATGTCCGAATCCAAACCAGTTACAAGTGGCGTCCCACAGGGCTCAGTTCTGGGACCTCCCTTGTTCCGTATATACTTCTCTGAGGTTCAGGCTAACACGGGGGGATTATGGCTGACAAAGTTCGCAGATGACTGCAAACTGGGGGCCATAATCGAATCTCCAGCTGACACAAGCATCCTCCAAAAGGGTCTCACAGAGATGGATGCCTGGTGCCAGAGCCATGGCCTCAAGCTAAATGCTAAAAAGTGCATAGTCATCCCCTTTGGGAAAAACAAGGTGCCCACAAATTACCACATAGGTGGTAATCCATTAAATATGGAAGAAGTAATTAGAGATTTGGGGACCAACGTAGATCGTAATCTCTCCTTTGATAATCACGTTGCCAAAGTGGTTAGAAAGACCTTCTATATAGCCCACCTTATCACGAAAGGGTTCGCATCTAGATCAAGAGAGGTCATTGTGCCCCTCTACTCGTCACTCGTCAGGCCCATAATTGAATACAATGCCCCTTTTGGGATGTACCTTACCTGACACCTGCAGCAACTGGAGAGACCCCAAAAGTACCTCACCAAGAGGATCATGGGCTACAAACAGATGTCCTATGCAGCTCGACTAAAGAAACTCCAGCTCTACTCAGTTGCTTACCACCTACTCAGAGGCGATCTATGCCTGACGTACAAAGTCATGTCAAACCCAGAATTAATGGACATGCTCCACCTCAAAAAATCCAAGTCCCTTAGAGGTACACGTTCCAGGGACCTAAACCTCAGCACAAAAATAAATAGGACATGCTGGAGGGACAGATTCATTTCCCAGAGGCTCCCCTCACTCTGGAATAGAATCCCAATTCATGTTAGACATAGCCCCTCGCTCACCCTCTTCAAGCAAAATCTTGACGCGTGGATGGGAAATCGTAAATTCACCCCTGGAATCTCTTCTGTGTCCCTGCTAGACAGAGGCATAGTAAACTAATCTTAAAAGGGTACCTTCTGTGACCTACTTTACAGAGACACAGCAGGCTAATCTAATAGGGAGGCGGAAGCCAAATACACTCTGGCTAGGCTTATAAATGCCTTAGGGCAGATAGCCTAGTATCTACCTATGAACCTATAAAGTGGCACTATGACTTCCTTGGACCTGGATGCCATGCCCTTACTTATAAGCTGGGCCACATAGAAGGATTTTCTTACAGCCTTGGCCACATGTTAGTCAAAGGCCAGATTACTGACTACTTACGTTCCTAGATCCCTGACTACTGGGTCATCTCTTAGGGGTGTATTATTAATAAAGTAATTAGCCTGGGTGGCAGTTTTCACAAAAGGCACTATAATGCATTTCTTGGCATTGAGTTTTAGTCCATGATTTTGGCATCAGTCATTTGTCTGTGTTAGACCCTCTTGTAAAATATTTGTGGCATAGGGGTAATCAATGATAGCTCCCAATTATTAGTCATCTGCAAACTTGGTCAGCCAAAGGCCCTCAACATTAGCCTTTGCCTCTGAGAAGTAGATGCCAAACAGGAACAGTCCCAGCACGAGGCCCTGAGGTACCCCGTTGGTGACCTGTCTCTTAGTGGAGGTGGTATCACTAATTCTGACTTCCAGAGTTGTGTCTGCAGACCAGCTGGCAATCCAGTGAGTTGTGTAGGGGTTTACATCCAGTTGGGTGAGTCTGTCATCTATAATGGAGTGGGGTATTGTATCAAATGCCTTATCCAGGTCCAGGTAGGTGGTATGCACAGTTTCCCCCTCATCCATTGTCTTGGTGACCTTCTCATAATCTTCCCTTGACAAAGACAAACTGGTTTGGATCCAGTGTCTGAAGGTTGCCTATGTCTTTGTTGATCATTTCCATGATAATTCATTCACTGGCTTTGCATATTAGACATGTCAGACTAATAGGTCTGTAGTTTCCATGATCAGCTGATGATCCACCCTTGTGAAGTGGGATAACCATTGCAGTCCTCCATTTTCATGATACAAAGCCGGTTTTGAGGCTGTAGTTGAAAACTGACTTGCGTGGTCATGATAGATTGCGTTTCCAACTATTTAGGAAGCATCCAGAGATAATGTTGGAGCCCACTGTGGCTGTTCTGTTAGCCTCAGTGAGTGCCACCAAACCCTGCTCCCAGTTAATAATTGAGGGGGTTATGCTAGTAGCTATTTCATGGAAGGAGGCAGGGGGGGAATTAGGAGTGACGTTTGAGCTGAATTTGTCAGCCAGCAAATTTGCTATGTCACTCTGCTGAACGAAAGTGGCACCACTGACCACCAGTTTGGTACACTGACATGTGCTACCTTTGAATCTTCGGACATAGCTGTAGAAGGCCTTGTGGTTGTCTTTACCTGTAAGGCTATCTTGACCATGTAAATAGCTTGTTGGGCTTAATTAGTCCTTTTAGTTTCTCATTTAGTTTAATTACAAAGCTCCTATCATTATGGGAATTGCACTTCCTGATTTTAGCCATGAATTTTATACTTTTGTTATATACCCTATCCCTAAGGATAGGATTCCACCAGTGTGGTTTGTTTTTACCCTACTTTTAGTAGGCACAGCAGCTTCTATACAGCCATTTGCATGGCTGTAAAGGGTCTCTGTGAACAATTCCACATAGTGATAAACTACTTCATAATAGGCTGTAGTTTGCTTTGGAATAGCTCATAACTGTTACGTGATTTGCTGGGGTTAACAAGATGACTTTTATTTCAGAGATGGCTTTGTGATCTGACCTTACTAGTGAGGGACATGACATGGGGGGGTGGGGGTGATGTTCTCTCCCATACTGGACAGTACCAGGTCCAGTATGTTTGAACCTCTGGTGGTTGTAAGCACTATAAGGACAAGGATATTGTGTTAATAAAGCCCAGCCTTCATTCTGCTTGCAAGTATGAGACAATGTACGTTTCCCAGTCTATAGAGGGGTAGTTAAAGTCTTCCATGAATGGCACATTGAGTTTAATGGTGAGTGTCTCTAGTAGCTCTAGGTATGAGCTATGGGATTCTAGGGACACAAAGGGTGACCTATAGCTTGCTAGGATATGGTATGGGACCTTTTTTATGGTGAATTGCACGTGGATAAATTCCAGGGCATCTTCCTATTTAACAGACCTTGAGTTATGCTTGTCGCTAATACAGATTGAGACTGCTCCACCTTTTGTCCCTGCCTGTGCAGCTGATGGTCTAAATGTGTGGAAGGTACTGAAGCCTTGCACTGCTGGAGTACCTTCTGTGGATTTAAACCATGTCTTGGTAACGGCACAGATGTCTATATTCTCCAGAGTGAGGACAGCTTGTAGGGCTGTTTAGACTCCTAGCATTTAGCAGTTACACCTTTTGGTTTCTTTGGGTTTTAATTGCTATGTTGGTAGCTTTGTCAATTTGGTATTGCGTAAAAAAGGCTCCAAGGGGTGGCTAATGTTTTGTCCAATATTCTGAAGCCTAGGGGAGACAGGTGCAGCCCATCCTTTGCAAAGCAACATGGTCTGTTAACTGTGTCCTTCTATGCTGACAAATATTGAATCCCCTGGAAAGACACCAGGAACTAAGCCACGTATTGAACTCAACAATCTTTTGTTCATACTGTGAAATCATCCTTGGTGAAGGTAGATTGCTGTTCAATGAAAGGCACATACCTGCCTGAGACACATACTCAGAGAGATCAACAATGTCTCTCTTCAAACAGTCCAGGGAAGTATTCTTGACAACCCTGTTTGCATTTGATAGTTTTGCCTCAAGTGAAATTGTATATATGCATCTCTCACATATTGTGTTTATTTTAAGGATTAAATGATTGTAAACATGAGATAGCTGCTACATTGTCTCAGGATGCCCATATCTCCCAATCTGGTTACAGAGACATTTGGAATTGCATATCTTTGTTGTGCGGGCATGTATTTGGGTAAGTTGCTGTAGGTCATGGACTGGGTTATACAGAGGTCTCCTTGGGTGGTTTCTGGAGTTTGGTACTATAATAGGTTTGATTGTGCTAAGATTTGATAGTAGTGCTGTCCAAAGCGCAAACTAGCTGCTCTAAGCTTGTCTCCACACAATGGCTTTGTTTTAGCCACACTAAGTTACAGGTTTCAGTTCTAAGGGACGTTTTATAGATAAAACTTACTTTTGGGCATTTGAGTCTGTATAGGTCACTGCTAATCTCTTTATATAAAACATCAAGAAAGACTGCTTGCAAGTGCAATGCTACAGTAAACCTTAAACTACTTTGGTAAGGCAGTTTCAAGAATTAGAGAATGTTAGAATGATTTAAAGGCAAATTCAACAAATAAGGGAAAAATAAAGCAGTAGCACTCTAAACAGTTAACTGAAGTGCAAAACAACAAAGTAAATCTTATTTGTCAAGTATGGAGTAGGAATTACTCAGGACTCCCTCGGACTGTGGCTATGATGCCAAACAGATGTGAGCTCTGAGGAAGTGAGCAGGAGACATTTCTAGTAAGGGTGTCTTACTCAAGTGCAATACTAGTTTGCTGGGTGGGCACTTAGTATTATGGAGCTATGGAAAATAATGGGTGGGAAAGTACTTAAATAGGACACACAACAGACAACAGCAATGAAAGATGGGAGGGAGGGACTTTGGAAGTCAGATTAACATGAGAGGTGGAAGCCAGAGACACAGTCTTATAAAATCATAACAAGAAAAGGGTGGTAGGGTTGGGGAAAAAGTCAAACTGTAGTGCAAATCCTGTGGTCAGAATTTCAGAAACTTTTCTTTTAAACAAGAGACATCTTTATTAAATTATCACTTATGACCCAGGCAATCATACATTTATACAAATGAAAACAAACCATAGTGGCATAATCCCAGATGCAAACATTTATATCACACACCATACTGACATAATTATAGTTGCAAACATTATACATCACTTATATCTACCCAATCATTGTTAGTCAAGCATTAAATAGCACATTCAAGTGCTGCCTTCTTTTAAATATTATTCCCGCCTGTATGTATTGTTCCCACAGTTCGTATTTTTTATTATGCAAATTGTTCCTACCCTTTTTTAAAGATCCAGATTCCAGTTGTTTTATCTCTGTTATTATATTCCCTACTTCCAGTACAGCTGATATAGATTTTGACTTCTATTTTTTAGTAATTGCTTGTTTGGCAGCCACCATAATTAGACTCAGCAAGGCCTTACTATGTCTAGATAATTCCGATTCAGCATCATAGCTCAGAAAAATGATTCCCTAGTTACACCAATTTGCTCACCCTGACAGAGTAGTATGCAGGGAATCTTTAAAGTCTGACAACTCATTACACTCCCAGAAAATATGTTGCCAATTACCTCTTTCTTTCACATCACACCTCCAACATTTGTTGTCTACCGGAGGAAAAATTCTCTGGAGTCTATTTGGGGTATAAAAATATCTATGTAAACATTTTCAAGCAAGAATCCTAAATCTTCTAGATTATGTTGCATATCTGGGAGACAAGCATACATCCCCTATTGTTTCTTTGTGAACTGCATATACAGTCTCTCTTTCCAATCCTTTCTAACTTCCTCTCATTGATTTGTATACTTATCATGCAATATTTTATATACTCCACTAATTACTCATTTTCCAATTGCAGCTTCTGTTCTAGATTCTACTAAAAATCTACCAGTGCTGGTCTTTCATTTAGGACCCCCTATTTCTTTCTCTTTGCTATATTCTGACATCATTCCTTGATAGGGAAGGCAATCTCTAACCTGCAGTCCAACTAAATTATTGGTGTCTTCCCATTCAATTACCTTTCCCTCTCTAGTTACTTGCTCACAATACAATGGCACATTTGCCAGTTTTCTCCAATAAATTCCAGCTCCCTATCACTACTGGAGCTCCTCTTGCAATTAATATAAGTTTTCCTCTTTTCCTTTATCCCAGGTATTCCTCCTAATAACCATCCTGAAACCCTTTCTTTATCAAACTCACACGCTCAGCTCTTTCCAAGTGTGTCTCCTGTAGCATAGCTACTTGCAATCTACATTTTTAATATAGTTGCTATTCTTTCTTTTTTTTGTATTTATCTCTGAAACCATTGACATTTAAAGACATTACAGAAAGTATCACTGTATTAAAATGTTACTATTCCCATCTTTTATGTAGAATAGCTTTTTGTTAAATGTCTTGTTCTAGCTTTTGTGTTACATGCAAGGCAAGTGCAAATATGAATCAGTCATTGTCCATGCTGGTGTGAATGACCTGAGACGTACCTCCCTGGACTACATGAAAAGAGACATAGAGGAGCTCTCTGAGCATGTAGCCCAGGCCGGTAAGACCCTGACCTTGAGTAGCATCTTACCCTCACCAAGAATGATGCCACAATATGAAGACAAGATGATCAATTTCAACAACTGGCTTAAGTATTGGTGTCATTCAAAGGGGATCCAATGCCTGTCAGCCTGGGATGACATGCTCGACAAGCCACGATGCTTCGCTAGGGACAGCTTGCACCGTCACCCCTGGGCTTTCGGATATTAGCAAAGGCTCTTGCCACCCCCATAGTGCCTTTTTTAGGCAAGGCTCAAAAGACAAACCCACCTCCATAGGTATCACAAGGGATAAGAAACTAAGAGTAATGCTACTCAACGCCAGAAGTCTAAACCTCAAGATGCACGCATTCAAAACTCTCCTTAGCATGGAGAACATCGATATTTGTGCAGTAACAGAAACCTGGTTCAAGGCTCCCGAGAGCACCCCACCACTACCAGGTTATACCTCATACAATGCTTTTCGGCCCCAAAACTTGGACCGAACCACAAAAGGAGGGGGAGTATTAATATTCGTCAAAGATAACCACACCTTCAGGTTGGTGGCACAGCACGAAGCATCAGAGACTATCCATGTGCAACTAACAGTGGGTAAAACTGCCTTCCAGTTTATAGCCTGCTACAGACCACCCTCCCAAACCCAGGAACCCCACTCGGCCTTCCTGAGAACACTGGAAAATATGAAGGTCTCTCCAAACACCATTATACTGGGTGACTTCAACTACCCAAACATAGACTGGGAGCATTACTCTAGCTCCAACACCATAGCCCAAAGCTTCCTAGAATTTATAAACTCAAATGCTATGGAACAACTTGTTACCACTCCCACAAGAGGGGAAAACATACTGGGCTTGATCATCAACAACATGGGGGCTCTATGCTCCAGACCCGAAGTGTATCCCTCATTGGTAAGATCAGACAATAAACTAATCTCACTGGATATTCACATACCGACCCCACCCCCTGCCCAGAAAACCACAGTGAAAAACTTCTCTAAAGCAAATTTCACACTCCTCAAAACCGAGGTGGAATCCTTCAAAGCCCCCGGGCCTGTGGAAAATACGGCCCAGACCGCAGAATCCTTTATAAACGCATTCTATGAACACCTTCAGGAATGCATGGATCATGCAATCCCAAATAAAACCAAGACCCAGTCCTCCAAAGGCAGGCGGCCTGTCTGATGGACCCCAACCATAAACAAACTATACAATAGAAGGAGGAAGCTACTACATGATAGAGCAAAATCCCGAAAAGGGAAGGCATCTCTGATCAGTTTTAGTAAAAAAACTACGGACACTCATAAAATCGTCTAAGGCCAGCTTCAAGAGAAAAACTGTACAGGACACTAAGGATAATCACAAGGCTTTCTTTAGTTATGTTAGGAACCTGGGTGGGAATTCCCAGATATGCTCAGAATTAGTCCAAAATGACAAAAAATACACCGAACCCACAGACATTGCCAACATCCTAGCTGACAGGTTCAGCGCAAACTCCCCCCCCTCCCCACCAAAAGGGTAAATATCTATCCCAGCAGAGGGCTGCCCCCCTGACATCTCAGATGCTCAGGTAAGAGCTGCCCTCTCCAAAGCAAAAAACACAGCATCAATGGGACCAGATGGTGTCCCGGCTGCGTCCTACATGAACTCCAAGAAGAGCTAAACCCAAACATAAAACTACTGTTCAATCTCAGACTTACTACAGGATATGTACCCAAAGAGTGGCGTACAGCAACAGTGGTCCCTCTCCACAAAGGTGGTGCCTCAATGGATCCTGGAAACTATCGCCCCATAAGCCTGACTAGCTTGGTCTGCAAAGCTATGGAAAGGATCATCATGGACCTCATAAATAAAGATATTGGGGACCTACAGACACTGGATCCTACCCAGTTCGACTTTGTTAAGGGCAGATCCTGCCTCTTAAACCTGGTCGATTTCTTTGAAGCAGTCACCAAGGCCATTGAGAAGGGGAAGGTGGTCCACACAGCCTACCTGGACCTCGCAAAAGCCTTCGATACAATACCCCACTCGGGCATTATAGATAAGCTCACCAGCTTAAATATAAACCCCTATGTCACTAGATGGGTTGCAAACTGGCTCAAGGACAGAACCTACATGGTTAGAATTGCTGGAGCCATGTCAGACTCCAAACCAGTTACAAGTGGCGTCCCACAAGGCTCAGTCCTGGGACCTCTCTTGTTCGGTATATATTTCTCGGAGGTACAGGCCAACACGGAAGGACTGTGGTTGACCAAGTTCGCAGATGACTGCAAACTAGGCACCATAATCGACTCTCCAGCTGACACAAGCATCCTACAAAAGGGCCTCATAGAAACAAACAACTGGTGCCAGAGCCACGGCCTCAAGCTAAACGCCAAAAAGTGTATAGTCATCGCTTTTGGCAAAAACAAAGTGCCCACAAATTACCACATAGGTGGTAATCCACTAAGTACAGAAGAAGTAATTAGGGACCTGGGGACCCAAGTTGATATCAATCTCTCATTTGAAAACCACGTGGCCAAAGTGGTTAGAAAAACATTTTATATAGCCCACCTAATCATGAAGGGATTCACATCTAGATCAGGGGAGGTCATCCTGCCTCTTTACTCATCCCTCATCAGGCCCATAATTGAGTACAATGCCCCTTTTGGGATGTACCTTACCAGACACCTGCAGCAACTGGAAAGACCCCAAAAGTACCTCACCAAGAGGATCAAAGGGCTCAAACAGATGCCGTATGCTTCCCAGTTAAAGAAAGTCCAGCTCTACTCAGTGGCATACCGCCTGCTCAGAGGCGATCTGTGCCTGACGTATAAAGCCATGTCCAAGCCGGAATTAATGGACATGCTGCACCTCAGAAAATCCAAATCCCATCGAGCTACACGCTCGAGAGACTTGAACCTCAGCACTGAAATAAATATGACATGCTGGAGGGACAGATTCATAACCCAGAGGCTCCCTTCACTCCGGAATAAAATCCCAGTCCAGGTTAGGCAGAGTCCCTCATTGACTCTCTTCAAGAGGAATCTTGATGAGTGGATGGGAGATCGTAGGTTTAACCCGGGTATCACTTCTGTGTCACTGTTAGACAAAGGCACAGTATACTAACCTCGAAAAAGGGCATAGCAAAATTCATTTAAAATGGGTGGCGAAAGCCAAACACACTCTGGCTAGGCTTATAAATGCCCTAGGGCAGATAGCCTAGTATGAACCTATGTACCTATGCATACATTGTTTGGTAGGCTGAACTTTTATACAGTTGTTTCTCGTCATATCCATTTGAGCCTATGTCACATCTTACAGAAGTTTTTGTTTTATTTAAAACCCTCAAACAAAACAACAAACATAACGTCAACACCCCCTAAAGCCCATTAACTTAATACTAAAACACAAAACTATGTATATCTTCAAATATTGAAGTTTAACCCTCCAAATGGGAACAAATAAACTACACTGACAGCCACACTCACACACTTGAGTTAACCTAAAAGAAAGGTTATCCATGCTAAGACAGTATTCTCTGGTTTTGTCTTTATAGCTCTCCCAGCTGGGAAAACAACTGAATGTGTTCAGAGAACATTATCTCCTAGCCAATTTCTCTTTTTTAGACTGTCTCCATGCAGACACGAGGACCAGATACAGAATTGCTACTAAGCATACATTTATTTGCTAGAACAAAAAACTTACAATAGTCAATATTCTTTTTCATTTACTTGCTTTCTCTTAAAACGTGTTGCTAGATCAAGCTAAGGGCTTTAATCCAATCATGCTCCCATGCAAGAATGTGAAAAAGCACATTCATTTTTCTTTTGTTATGCTCTTTTAACCAGACTTTTTTTATACTGCAGTGCCTACACTTCTTAAAACTGAACAAGGAAAAGAGAGAGGAAGGGAGAAAAAAAAAAACAGGATCACCTGTTCACAATAGTATTCCCATTACACTTAAAAAAACAACTGAGAAAACTTTATTTTATAGCATGTAAAGAAAAGCATACACTATAAAATAGTACTAGTAAGAAAAAAAAATGTTTTACCTGCAGTTAACTTTCTCCCTCCTCTTCCCCTCCCTTAAGTATTTTTCGTAAAATTAATGACATGAAGTAGGGCATATACTTTAAAGTCCCCCACAGGTCCAACAAAGTCCAAAAAAATCCAATATTTCCAGATTTTCTTTTTCGGTCATATTTCACAAATATAATTTTTGTTTTGTAATCCTAAATTTGTCAATTTCCAAGGTGCTGGTTTTATTCCTGTTCATCTCCATCTCTCAACTTCTCTCTCTCCTTCATTTCGAATGTATTCTTGATTCTTCCAGTCAACTTTCAGGCTCCCCATTTCCCTCCAGCATTTTCTATTGAAACATTACAAAAGGTTTCACTGGCAGAGTCTCTATGTGGTCTTTATTACCAGAAGAACAAGAAGCAGAATCTCCTTCTGTTTCACAGCTCACTTTTTATTGGACAAACATTTGTATTTCTTCCTTACCATGTACTTCATCAAAAATGATTTCGTCCCTCCAGGGAAGAATATTTTGAAGATTGCTAGAAACAGCAGTATGAATCTCATACCTGCTTCTTGACATTCCCTGAACAGCGGAATAAATTTACTCCTCTTCTGTCTGGCATACAATGAGTAATTATTCTCCACAAACAGTCTGCTGTCTCCCAGTTTTAGTACCTTGTCCTTCTGCCACAGTTTTGTCAGAATCAACTTCTTCTGCTGGTAATATTGTATCTTTAGTATTAAAGGTCTAGGTTGCTTTCTCATAGCCAGGTTGGAAGCATACACACAATGTGCCCTTTCAGTTATTAACTCAAGCTGTGGAATACCAGTCCAGTTGCTCATTTGTGATTTCATAGAACCAACACAGTCTGTTTCTTCAGAGATGGTGTAAGCAAGTTAAGGGACCTCAGTAATGTTCTTGTTCTAAGTATCACCCTGTGATAGCCACCCCTTTTAAACAACCTTATAGTACATGCTGTAAACTTTTAGGTGTTGCAAGCACAGACTGACCTGTAGCCACAGCACTCTTACATTATGAAAAGGCTGTGTACCATACTGTGTTGGCCCATCTCACAAAGGAACATTAATAGTTACTGGCATTTAGTTGCAACAAAATACATTACAACAAGTCTATGTACAAGGTTGGACTTGGGTCAAATGGTACCCTATGCAATATGCCTACTGTTTTACCCCCCCCCCAATATTCACACCCGTGCACATACACGCACACACATTCACGTGCACATATTCTTCAGTATTCCTCAATCTTGGGCTCCCCACACCATTCACATTACTTTTTTCTTGCTTTTCTCAGATTTTACATTAACTCTTTAGCTCTTTTTAAGATGCCATATCTTTCTTTATACTCTGAAGTGCATTTAAAAAAAGATTTTTTTGAATACAACCTTTTCATCCAATGATGGCTTGAACAGAAATTATGATTAAGGCAATAATATTAAGTACTTATTTTCAACTTTATTTTTCCTTGCATCCTTTCAATACATATTTTCTGACTAAGATACAACAGCATTAACCATTTACAAATAACTCAATTAAACTAAGTCCACCAGGGGCCATAGTATTATAGACACTCTGGGATGCATTTTAGTGCATTTCCCAACCTTTTATTCCAATGGTAGCCTAAACAAAATTCATGAGTTAGAAAATGGTTTTAGTCCTAGTTTTTTTTTTCTGTCACGGAATGCATAAGCTGTGCCCAAGGTTAATGTTCAAAGCTGATAAAATAGTAGTTCACAATAAACAAGCCAGTTGTTGTGAGGATACACAGATCCTATCTGGGAATACTGCCTGTTTCTCTAACCCCCTCAAAAAGGTAGTCACTGCCTGTATTTCCCACTGGTGTTAGACTGGGATGAAAGCAGAGATTGAAAGGGCCACAGTCATGCATTTCAAGTGACTGCTATCATTCATTTACACAGCATGCCTGCTTACTCCTCACACCTAACCCCCAAAGGCAGCCACCTGTGTACGTGCCTGATGTGTGATTGTGGGGACATTAACAAAAACTAATGATTACAGTAATGCATTTCACTGTGTTGCTCCCACACAGTACACTGCCCCTATACAAGCTATGGTAACCTTCCTTGTGCACATCTGAAGTCTGAGAGAAAAGTAAAAAAAAACAATGACCGCATTGTCCCCAGCCCAAAACACAAGCTATAATGACCTCCTGTGCATACCTCTAAGGTTTGACTGTGATGAAAATTAAGTAATGATCACACAATCACCAGCCCCTCACAAAGCCTAAAGAGATCTTCTGTACACACATGTCTTAGCAGGGCTGGTTTTAGAATGGGTATGGTTGAGAGCAATGACCACTAAATCCAAGTCAAAATCCATTTATACAGTCTGGGAAATGGAGGCCACTAGACTCCTAGAAAATCTAAGTATCTGAATGTTCTGTGATATATTTTATGCCTTATGTTTCTTACTTGTTAACTGCATTTTTACTGATACCCAGAAGATTACTGTATGTTTCCTGGCATTGCAGACATAAACATCAGTGACATTTTTACACTCACAAACAAGCATAAACCATAACAATACTAGTTTTACACTGCTTTCAGAAAATAACACATTGTGAACACTGGTACTGCTGCCCCAGAGCAGTGACTGTTGTATAAGCAGTAGAGAAACCACAAACAAACAAAACAAGGCATCCATCAAGGCTAATATCTCATTTTTTAGAGACTTAAATACGAAAACAAAGGATAAGCGCTTTCACACACAGTGTGCTTCATCAGATCCACAAATTTAAAATGAGCAAAAGCCATTAAATAATAAAAACACATAATAGGCAGCCACTCTAGAAAACCATTCAATTACTGATGTATTAGGATAGGTTTTAAATGTACAGATGCATTAATGCCAGGCAGCTTATCTGCCTGCAGTTTAACTATACGTTTGGTGTCAGCAGTTTCAAGTTTATTATTAAAATCACCCCCCCCCCCCCTTTTATTCATATGTACAAGTTGTAGTACAATGAATTTGAAACTATGTCCAAGTAATAAAGATACATGCCTAGCCAGGGCATTAAATAGATTTCTACGTCTGATATCACCTAAATGCTGAAGAATTTGTTCCTTAAGCATTCTGTTTTCCCACATAAAATTAGGTGCAATTTCTGCATCTAGCTAAATAAATCAAACCCTGAGATCTGCAGTCTGCATAAAACCTTGGTTCAAAGAACAAATAATTAGTAGGATGTTGAAAATCAACTTTAGTAGAAATGTGACAGCAAGCTTTACATAGATTACAAGGATAAGTACCTTTACGATCTGCCACTAAAGAGGGTTTAATTGTAGATTTGTAGCAAAGCTGTCTCTTTAATGATAAATTATTTTTGAAAGTATATCTGGGTTTATCACCCACAATGTCCTTGATCTTATCATCAGAAAATAGTATTGGCCAAAACATATTAACTGCATTACAGACATACTCCATGTTATTCCCATAGGTTAAAGAAAATCTTTATTCTGCTGTTAATCTTGCCTTTGCCTAGAATTCTTGAGCAAAGAAGTTGAGAGTTATAGTATAGAGTGCTCTGTCAGTATTTATTGAAATCCCTGCAAGAGTAAACCATACCTGAAGACTGGCAGTATCAGCTCTCCTAAAATCCAAGGTATGCACTGAGGTTAGTTAGTCTGGGCTGTTGATCTCTCTAGTGCTTACCAAGCTCATGTTCATTATTAAACAGTGTCATATCTCAGGACTGCTACAGTGTTATCAGAAATTTGACACATTTTTCCTCCTCACTTTCCCTAACCAACAGCAGCTTTTGTGGGACCCCCACACATTCAAGGATAATTAAAGGTTCCCTCATGCAGGCACAGGTATTGTAGTTCTAAAGCTGGCTATGTTGCTAGTTTTAGTGGACAGAATGCCCAACAGCAAGATTTAACTAAGCCAAGGGCACTATGTCAGTGGTAAAATATTTAATGGAATTGTGAAGCCTGTTACTTGACAAAACACTGTTACTATAATCAGAGATATCTTTCAGAGGTATTTTTACCCAGCTGGTTTATTAAGTACACAAGATTGCTGTACTAGCTTTTGTTGGTTTGACAGACATGTTGCAAAATATCATAATAAGATAACTTGCTGTGGTTGGGGGCCCCCAGCGACCGCAAGGTTCGCTGGTGCCTAAAGCCAGCTATGCATTCCTTCCAGCTTCGCTGGTACATCTGAAAATCTCAAGTTTTCTCTATGTGCTCTGTCCTCTAATTCTACCATTTTTGAAACATGTCTTCTTGAGCAGTCTCATATTCAGCCAGTCTTTTTTTTCATTTCAACCTCTGGTTCTTGCTGTTTCATCACCTCGTCTGAATATCTGTTCAAATCTTTTTCCATTTTTTTCCAGCCTTTTGATGTTTAAGTTGATATACTCCCATCAGTGCTTCGTTATTTTTATCAGGTTTGTGTGCAGTTGTCTTTTACTTTCCTCTAGGTTACTGAAAGTCATGTCTGGAGCTTGCACTGCTTTTTTGCTGAACAGCTGCAGTACTTTTCCCAGTCAGTGTTTTTCCTCACCCTTTGTAGCCGATTTTCCTTCAGGGCCTCTGTATTTTTTTCCTGGCATCCAGGCAGTGTACTTACTAGCTAGTTACTGAAATTTACCCAGAAACACAAAAGTCCACTGGCCTTCTCTGCTGAGTTTCTGTTTTCACACTTGGAGAGCTAGAATTAAACTGTTACTCAATGTGCAACCATCTTGGAAGCCATAATTTCAGAAACTTTTACTTAATGCCTCTTTATGGGACGGAACAGACTCAAATAACAGGAAAAACACTAGCAAAGTAAAAAGAAAGGCACTGAAATGCAACTCTAGTCAGGTATATACAGCTATAAAAAGTACGGAAGCACAAATCCTGGAGCAGAATTTACAATACTGCCACTAGTTCAAACCCACCACAGATTAAGGCACCAGATTACTGGAATAAAATTTTAAACAGGAATATATAACTATAAAAAATTAGGTGCATGGTTCATTAAGGAGCTACAGTTAGAATGGGGTAAACCTTAAATACAGCAACTACAAAACATAATTCAGAGGATATGCTTCTGTATAATAACATAATGGTTTGTGCAGACAGGAGTAATGTAACGAGCCCCACTATACAACAGTTGCAACCTTAGGGTATGCAAATGCAAGGATGACCTCCCCCAAAACTGGCTGAAGGCAAAAATCACTGTAGAAGCAATATAATACAAATGCAGCAGCCGGAGTTTATTTAGAAGCTTTACACAAGTAAAGTGCACCATAAAACTGCAATAACAGAACAAGTAGGAATGGAGTCATATTGTACACATAGAAAGAAGTAATGAATTAACTTTTATAACGCCGATCATCAAGACCATTCACATACTACTAGCAATCCTCCTTTAATATTACAATACAGCAGTTCAATCTTAGGTTAATAGTTTCATAGATGGTTACTAGACTAATGGCCCTAGATCTCTTAGAAGCCTAGCCATATGTATGCTGAGTTACCTTAAATCTCAGTGGTTAGGTGAGGGAAGTTTGCAGAGGTAAGGGTCTATAGTAGTGAACATCCACTTCCTCTGTCCAGCTAGGACATGGGCACCACCTCAGGACTGAATTTATGGTCATCCATCCATTGATCTAGGTTGTGTATGAAGAGGGTCAGGGAAGTGCACGGTTTCACGTAAACTGGAAGCTTGTTCCAGAGGGGTGGCAGTCTCTGGGATATGCATCTTTCTCTCCAGGATGACCTGTTCATGTCAGAAGCTAGGTTAAGATCCCTGAAGTAAGTGACCCTTGTGCAGTTTGATTTATGAATGTGTAGCATTTCCATCAGGGCCGGGTTAAACTCTACCCTATAAGCCTGGCGCAGGTCATCTCTTAGCAACCTGTAGGAGACAGAATACAGTTACAGAGCTTTCAGTCTTTCCACATAAGACTTGTTTTGTGTACCCTGTAATTTCTTTGTGTTGTTGCAGGTGTTTGTTGAGGTACATACAAAAGGGAACATTGTACTCAATTATTGGTTTGATGAGGGCTTAGTTTAAAGGAATTATAATATCCTTAGATCTACATGTAATGCCTTTACTTATATGATGTGCCACATAGAAGAATGTCCTTACTACTGTAGATACATGGTGGTCAAAGTTTAGGCTGCTATCAACCTAAGTACCCAGATCATGTACCACTAGGTATACACTTAGGCGGGTGCTGTCTATAATGTAATTAGCAGGGATGTCAGCTTTCCAGTCAGCAAAATAATAATGCATTTGTTTACATTTACCTTTAATCCATGGCATTAGCACCAATCATTTGTCGCATTAACCCAGTCTGCACTATATTAACATTGTTGTGGGACACAATGATTGCTCCCAATTTGCAATCATCACGGAATTTGGTCAGTCAGTGGCCTTCTAAGTTTGCCTGTATTTCCGAAATATAAATTCGGAATAGTAAGGTGCCCAGCACAGAAACCTGTGGTATGTCACTGGTGACTGGTCTTTTGCTAGAAGTGAAGTCACCCACTTTGACAGTATGTGTCCTGTCAGTGAGCCAGTTGGCTGCCCATCTGGTAATGTAGGCGTTAATTTCCAATTGGGAGAGTTTCTCTATAATACCTGAGTGGGGGATTGTGTCAGATTCTTTGGCTACATCAAGATAGGTGGCATGCAATGTCTTTCCCTCGTCCAGGGCCTTGGTGACTTTCTCAAAGAAGTCAACCATGTTTAACAGGCATGATGTAACTTTAACCAATCCAAATTGGGTAGGTCCATAATAATCGTTTCCATGGCTAATCAAGCTTATAGGCCTATAATTCCCAGGGTCGGTTGATGATCCCCCTTTGTGCAGAGGGATTACTGTTGCTGTCCTCCACTCTGCTGTAACACACCCAGTTCACAGGCTGTGGTTAAACAGGGATCCAAGTGGGTCTGCTAGGTCATGTTTTAAGTTGTTTAAAAGGCAACCTGGAATGTTGTCTGGTCCCACTGACACCATGTTTTTGGCCTTGGAGAGCGCCAGGTTGACCTGCTCCCTTGAGATAATAGGCAGAGGAATGGTAGCAGGTATACTTTGGGGAATGGCAGGGGGTTGAAGTTTGCTCCAAATCTGTCAGCTAGCAGGTTGGCTATTACCTCTGGTTGAGTATGGCTGGTGCCATCCACAACCAGTTCGGCACATAGCTGGGTATTCCATTTGCATAGTTAAAGAATGCCCTGTGATTATCCTTAGCTAGGGAGGCTATTTTTGCTTCATAATTTGCATTGGAGGACTTGACAAGATCTCTAATGTGTTTGTTTAAGCTAGAGAGGGATTTCTTCCTCTGCTGAGCCAGTTCCCTCTTGTTCTTGGACATTAGATTCTTTCCCTTGTTGTATAGCCTGTTTATACTAGAGATCTACCAGGGTGGCTTATTTGTTCAGCAAGACCTAGCTTTAATCCAGTTAGGTGCAGACAATTCTATACAACTGTTTAAGTGGTTATACAGGGAATTGTGTACACCTCTGTACAGCAGTCTGTGTTATCTGCGTTCTATGGGGGATTTGAAACTTCTTATATCATCACTTAGTAGGGGGTAGTTTGTCTTTGAAAAAATTCTTAAGCATGTTTGAGCTTGATGACGTATCTGGTATTATCAAACAAGACTGATTTATAATCTGATCTTACAAGGGAGAACATTGCACAGGGGAGGGTACAATGCTCTCCAATGTTAGTGAGTACTATGCCTAGGACATCTGTGCCTTTTGTGGGTGTGCTGACTAGCTGTTCCAGAGTATTTGATTTGACAAAGTCCAAGAACCTCTGAGCCAGCATGTTCGTGATCGTGTATGTTTCCCAGTCGATGGTAGGATAATTAAAATCACCCATGAGTAAGGTGTTGGGCTGTATGACAAGTGACTCCAGTAAGTCCAGGTATGCAGTATGCTTTTCCTGTTTCATGGGGGGGGGCCTACTTTTAGCTATAATGTGGCAGGGGACTTGACCAGTCTTGAGGTGTATTTATCCTTACTGAAGATGGATACACCTCCTCCTTTGGTTCTTTCTTGCTCTGTTTGTGGTTGAATGTATGGAAGGCATTGTAGCCCTGCATGGCCGGGGTGCTTTCCATGTCTTTAAACCATATCTCAGTAACTACACAGATGTCAGCATCTTCCAAAGTGAGGACTGCTTCCAGGGAGTGCAGTTTCTTGTTTAGACTCCTAGCATTAAGCAGTAAGTACCTTGAGTTTATTTAGAGAGGATTTTGTTATGTTGGGAGGTTGGTTATTTTGACACTGCATAAAAAAGGCACAACAGGGATAGCTAATGCCTTTGCCAGTATCCAAAAGCCTAGAGGAGACATGTGCAGGCCATTTCTGGCAAAGCAGCATGGCCTGTCGACCATGTCTTCCCAGACTGGCAGATATTGGATCCCCCTGGACTGAAACCAGAACCTATGCCAATTGTTAAAGTCAATTATTTTGTTTGCATTGTGGCATCATCCTTGGAAAAGGTAGAATGCTGCTTAAGCCTACATTTATACCTGCCTCTTACACATAATCTGAAAGCTCAATCATGTCTCTCTTCATATAGTTCAGTGAGGGAAGTCTCAAGTCATTCACCCCCACATGGACTATGACAGTGTCATGCCAGTACTTGTGGTTGAATGACTTGAGTGCTTGAGTGATTTGAAGGCTCCTGGCACCTGACAGGTAGCTAACTGTAACCCGCTCCTTATCTAACCTGGTGAGGGAAACATCCATGTGTCTCACATGGAGTCACCTTTGACAAATACATTAGGTTTTGTGGTGTTACACCTTATGGGCTTATTTGTTGAGACACTGGTATGTGTGTTGTGTGTTGTGGTTGTTTTTTTGCATTGTTATGTGTGTAAGTGGTTTCCATTTGGGAGGCCTCTGATCTTTTGGTAAGTTACTAGTGAGTACCTTCGCATATGTGGGTTTTTGTGTCATGTCCTTATTATTTGGTGTGGGAAGTGCGTGTGTGCTGACCACCTGTTTGGCATTCAATATGTCCTTATTTCAGAGTTTTGCCTCCAATTTCATAGTGTAATTATACCTCTCACATAAAGTATATGTTTGTTTCAGGAGTAAGTGGTTGTCAGTATACATGAAACAATTGCTACATTGCCTCAGGATGTCCATGTCTATCAGGCTGGCCAGAGAGATGATGGGAAACTGCCCATCCATGATAGCAAGCTCTTACTGTATGTTTTATTATGCGGAAGTCCTCACCAGAAACATATCTAAATACAACAGACCTCCCAAACACAAACAGAAGCATGTTACACATAATACTTCCTCTGCACAACACAACACACATAATAGCTCAAATACCAGTGTCTCACCTGTCAAGCCCTTAAGGCAAAACACAAAACCAAACATATTAGTCATAGGTGATTCCATCGTAAGACACACAAATGTCCCTCTCACCAGGCTGGACAAAGAGAAGTTCACGGTCAGATGTCAGGTGCCAGGACCAGACCTCCCAACCGTCCCGAATTACTCGTTTTTTCACGAGTTTTGGGGTCCCAATAATGGGGTGCCACGATTCCCGAGTGGCACCCCTTCATTTCCGATTTTACAATCTATTTTTTTAGATTCTGCGCTTTCGGAGCTGACGTCATCACGTGCGCGATGACGTCAGCTTCGTCAGCCTGTCGGAATTAAGCTTAGATGTGTGCGCGTGTGATGCGCATCTGTTTGAGTGCTGAAACTGTTTGAATACTGTCAGGCGGGCAGAGCCACCCTATCAGAATCAGCAGTACAAAGCCTTTCTGGCTGTTTCAAGCAAGCGCCAACAGCCCAAAAGCTGAGAATAATTACAAACTAAAACAGCAGGAGGTAATGTGAGCAGTAGCACCGAGGCGAGAGGAAGTTTCTGCAATGCTTGCTCGAGGAATATTTATTTTATTCACGAGCACCGAGGAACTGTGACTGTCTGCAATACGGCGTCAGGAATATTTATTTTATTCACGATGAACCACAGAGGGGAAGAGATTGGGAATATTATTGACTGGAGGGAACTCAGTTCTGCAAGTCAAGTTGTGAACCAGGGACTCTGTGCTGTTGTGATGGAACTCAATTGCTGCAAGTAAGTGCAAAGTGTGTGTGTGAGTGTGTGTGTGTGTGTGTGTGTCATGGAAGCAGAGAAAGAAGATTTCTGTAGTGAAACTACTGCATATGAATTCTTGTTCCTTTTAAGTTACTTCCTTGTTGACGGTTCTGCTTATTTGAAAGAGGTTTTGGTTTATTATGTCCCCAGTAAATCCCAGATGAAGGGCTGTCGGCTGTTCTGATGGCCCGTTTGGAAATGCATGTAGTACATCCTCAACTTACTGTGTTTCAGTCCTCTTGAATCCATTACCTTTGTCTGATCTCATACTGAGTCCTTCTCCAGAAGGTCCCTGAAGTTTCATCTATTTATGATAGTCTTCATAAACTCCGCAGAAGGGACAACTAATTTGTATTTTTAAATTGCCTTTCCCTTATTCTAAACGTGTTATTTATTTTATGTGTAGCCTTTGTAAATTTTGCCAATTATCTCTTAATTCTGCACAATTCACATTGGATAAACATTTTATATTTTTATAAATAAATAAATGAAACTTGCAAATGCATAAAAAATAAAATAATAGTCCTAAGGTATGAATCAGCTTCATACTATTTAGACTTAACATAAAACCCCCAGATTTTATTGTAATGTTTTTGATGTTCTTTTAAGAAAGAACACTTTGTCTATATTCTTGTGTGAAACTTTACAACCTTAGCTTTTATATGATGATTTAAGAGTGAAATATATGATACAATCTGATTTTGTTGTTAATCATACATAAACTCATTGCTTTGGCAAATTCCCTTTTCTGTATTGGTTACTGCTTTGGATTGGATACTGTATTAAGCTTGCTTTATGGTTCGTTCACTCACATACATTAAAGGAGATAGACTGAGGTAATTATGTATGGCTATTTAATTTGTATTAATAAAGATACTGGATTGGTGTCTCCTTTGCATACCATTCTGAGTTTGATCATACTGTTTTAAAGTTATCTGCAGCAGATGATCCACATTATAAACATTGAGAAGAATTGTGTGGAAACTTTATGGAAACTTTATGGAAAAAGAGACTCAGATGATCCACATTATAAACATTGAAAAGAATTGTGTGAAAAAGAGATGTTTGCCTGTGTGAAACTGCCCCCAATGTAATACACCTGGTGGCTAGAGGTACTCAGGCTCAAACCCTGTACCTTGGGTGCAGAGTAAAAAGAGCCTACAGTCCTTAGCCACCATCATTTATTAATTAAAGCCTCATATTTTTTATCTGTTCCTCATACAATCTGCGGTTTGTCCCTAGCCACCACCACTTGAGAATTAAAGCCTCATATCTTTGATTTGTTCCTCAGAAAAATCTGTCATTTTTAGGATTTGTGACAAGTCACTGTAGGATTGAATTTACTAAATTACAGGCATTTGAATTTCAGCCTTCACATTCTTCAGAAACAAAATGGTAACACAAAACCTTTTATTCTAGCAATTTTCTAAGTTTATAAGATCAGTCTTTGAAATTTGTCCCTATTTTGGGTCTGTATTTCCCCATTATTGGCTTTGTCCAGTTTTTTTGTGCTAAGAGGTTGAGACTAGAACTACAGTGAGACGTGAGAACTGATTTCACTAAATGATAGCCATTTAAGTTTCAGTCTTCATATCTTGCAAGCAATTGCTGATTTGGCAAAGGCATAGTGGTATGTTTCTATGACTGTAGTGCACTGTGTCCTGGGATCAAGACTTGATTCTGGTAACGCAATGTTTTATTCTAACAACTTTCCAAAATGTTTGCCCCCCCCCCCCCCCAAAAAAAAAACTGAAATTGAAAATAAGTGTGAAGCTGTGCAAGATGCCTATGGCTTACACTACTGTCATTCTATATATATTTTGTGTGGATGTGGAAGCAGACTTTTATGATGGACATGTTCTAAATTGGGCAGTTTTGTCATTATTGGTTCATGTATTTTGTTTCATTGCCTACTGGAAAAATGTTCAAACAATGTTTAAAATGCGCTCTAACAAGTGTGCTGCAGGGAATATAATTTAATAAAGTCAGACAGGTGTATTAAAGAATGTATGTATGTTTCTTGTTTTGTGTGCAAGGGGCCATTGATTTGAAAACAGCCCAAAGATAATCTTTATCCACCACTAATTAGATGCATTTTCTTTGGATGTGGCATGTGGGTTTCAATGCTGTTTCAATGAATGTGAGTTTCAATAGCAGAGAAGTTTTAATGCCAAGTCTATTTTCATTGTGAGACAGTATTGCTTTGTTTAGCAGCTTTGTTTAACAGATGTCTTAGAGTTTGTGCATTGTGCTATAAAATGTAAAAATCAAATCCAAATAATCATTGTAGAAGTAAAGCAGTATGCACACATTAGTGTTTATGGTAAATGGGGCAGAATACACAGGTAATGGGACATTGGAACGGCTGCAGGGGGACTCTGGTGCCATATTTTGGTTGTCTGTTCTTCAGTTTGTGTTTGAAAGTTGGTATCCCACAATTCCATCGGAGTGGGCGGGGTTACATAATTATGTATGCAAATGTGATGCTAATCAGCGTACAGATTTGTACCTATTTTTCATGGGCCTTGTCCAGATTTTTGATGTTTCCAGGTTGAGAGGTATGGCCAGGACCTCCATATCACACACGCACTCAAGTCTCTCAACAACCGGTACTGTTATGACTCCATCATAGTCCATGTGTAAATGACTTGAGACATACCTCTCTGGACTATAAAGAGAGACATGACTGAGCTACTGGACTATGTGTCTCAGGCTGGTATGTACCTAGCCTTAAGCAGCATTTTACCTTCACCTGGGAAGATGCCTCAATACAAACAGAAAATGACTGACTTCAATAATTGGCTTAGTTTCTGATGTCATTCCAAGGGGATACAGTATCTGTCAGCCTGGGATGACATGATCGACAAAACTCGATGCTTTGCCAGAGATGGTCTTCATCTGTAACACCTGGGATTTCATAGCCAAGGCTCCTGCCAACCCATAGTGCCTTTTTAGGCAGTCTCTCAAGGACAAAATTCTGGACGTAAAAACTCCATCTAAAAATAACCTCAAGGTTTTGCTGCTAAATGCTAGGGGTCTTAACATGAAACTGCATTCACTGGAAGCAGTCCTCACCTTGGAAAACATAGACATTTATGCAGTCACGGAGACCTGGTTCAAGGCTGTGGAGAGCACCCCAGCCATATCGGGCTACACCTCCTTCCACACGTTCCAACCACAAACTGAAGGAGTGAAAACTAAAGGAGGCGGTGTATCAATATTAATTAAAGATAAATACACCTCTAGACTGGTTAGACAGCATTATTCCCTGGAGATACTTCAGGTGTAATTAACTGTAGGCAGGACACCTATTCAAGTCATTTCCATCTACAGGACCCTCTCCATGAATCATGACTCCCAGTCTATTTGGATCTACTTGAGTCTATCAATATACATCCGAACACCATGGTTTTGGATTACTTTAACTACCCATCTATTGAGTAGGGAAATTACTCATGCACAAACTCACTTGCCCAAAGGTTCCTTTACTTCATTAACTCCAATGCCCTGGACCAGCTAGTTGACACCCCCACAAGAGGTGCCAACATTCTGGATCTGGTGCTTACCAATATGGGGGACCACTGTAGCACCTCCACTGTGAGGTCTTCCCTGGTGAGATCTGACCACAAATCAGTCTCACTCGAAGTAACTATCACACCTGCACCCCCCCCCCCCCCCCAGCATCAACTAAACAAAAAAAATTCTCCAAAGCAGATTACAACCTCTTACAGGATGATATAAATAGCTTCACTGCACCAACCCCTCAGATGGAACTGGCAACTACAATGAGTTCTACACAAATGCTTTATACAAACCCCTGAACAACTGCATTGACTAGGCTGTACCTAAGAGGACCAAAACAAGCTCCCCAAGGAAGAGCAAACCTTTCTGGTGGACAACTGCCATTAACAGGCTTTACAATAACAGGAAGAAATTACTGTCTAAGAGTAACAGGGAGCGAGCCCTAAACTGGAAACACTCCCTCCTCAGCTTAAACAAGAACATAAGACTTCTTGTGAAGTCCTCCAAAGCTAAGTACAAATACAAATTAGTTTCCTCAAATAAGGACAACCATAAGGTGTTCTTTAGTTACATCTGTAACCTAGAAGGAAAGGGCCAAATTTGTGCTGAACTGGTAGTTAATGATACCACATATACAGAGCCTGTGAACACTGCTAACCTATTAGCCAACAGGTTCTGTGAAAACTTCACTCCCTGTCCTGGACACACTTACCCCAAGACATCCCTACCACCTGTCTTCTACCTTGTATCTCTAAAGAGCAGGTCAGGAATGCCCTCTTTAAGGTCAAAAACACAGCATCTATGGTACCTGATATCATCCCAGGCTGTGTCCTACATGGACTCAAGTAAGAATTAGCAACACCACTGGGTACTCTTTTCAATCATAGTCTAAGCACTGACTTCATCTCAGCTGAATGGAAAAAAGCCACCGTTATACCCTTGCACAAAGGCTGTGCTTCCACTGACCCCAGGAACTACAGACCTATTAGCTTGACTAGCCTTATCTGCAAGGTCATGGAGAGAATCATCATGGACCTTATCAACAAAGATACTGGTAATCTCCAAACACCTGACCCTACTCAATGTGAATTTGTCAAAGGGAGTTCATGCCTGTTAAACCTGGTGGCAAACCTCTCAATCATACCGAATTTCTCGGTAAATACCGAGTTTGAGAACAAAATATTGGGGTGCCACGAATTTACGAGTGGCCCCTTTAATTTCCGAATTTCGGCGGTCACTGTTTTTTTTTTTAGAATTTGCTCCTGACGTCACTGTCAAAAGGCAGGCAGACAACCTGATTGTCAGAATGCACAGCCAATGAGGCATTCATTCGTAGTGTGTTGCACTTCCTTTGATTTAACTTGCTCTGAAGGCGCCAATGCACCACGCGTTTTATTCAAGCACTAGTGAGTGCAGTAAAGCGATTTTATCTTTTTCTTCCTTCTTCTTGTCCAGAGTCAGGGTAAAACAAGATCGTAAGGTTTAACAACATATATTGCCTTTGCCTTATGTGTGTGCGAGTCGAGAGCTATGAGAAACAAGCTGAAAAGAAAATGGGACTTTCGGCATGGCAGTCTGCGTGCAGACATGTAGGTATTGCTTTTAAGCTTTTCATTCTGCAGAGTGTATATTCCGTTATGCATTTGTGTCTTTTTTATGTTTAATTCCTGGCAAGTTGAAATGAGAAACAGGCTAATCATGCAGCAAAGCGGCATACAATAGAGTTTTTATGTACAAGAATGGCAGAAGCGTTGTGTATTTTATTTCAGTCAGTCCAGAGTAAAACAAGATGTAAGGCTTAATATTTTCTTTGCCTTATGTGTGTGCGAGAGCCAAGAGAAACAAGCTGAAAAGGAAACGGCATGGCATTCTGCGTGCAGACGTATTTCTGTTTTTTTTTTTTCTGTTTGAAGTCCTGGTAAGCTGAAATGAGAAACAGACAAAGGTGGCAGACAGTTGAAGTTCTTGTGTATGAGAAAGAATGGCAATTGTTTATTTTAGGTCAGTGAGGACTGCAAATGGGCGCTAGTTGAAAGCCGGGTTACAGGACGTCAGTACAGTCATTATGCTTGCTTGTCTATTAGCTTATTTTAACTGTTCTTTAGATTTAATTTGATCTTTTGTTTAGACTTCAAGTTTCACCAAAGCAAAAAAGAAAAAAATGCAATGCTTGTTACAGTAATGGGTGTGCGGGTGGCATGGAGTTTAAGAAAAGACATATCTACTAATTCTGGTGGTGCAGCAGCCGAAAGTGTATTGCTTTTTTCTGGTTAAGCAGTCCTTATGTGCGAGAACGGCAGTCTGCTGGAGACAGAAGTGCATTGCTTTTCCATTCTGTTAAGCTTAAATTGAGAAACTCCAGTCTGCAGAAGTGAATTGCTTTTCCTTTAAGCTGGAATAGGAAACACAGCAGCCTGCATGAGTGTATTGCTTTTCTAGTAAGCTTCTAATTAAGAAACTGCAGTCTGCAGAAGTGTATTGCTTTTTCTGTTAAAAAAAAAATCAGAAGCTTATGTGTGGTATTGCTTACTGCAGTGCTTTTTGCATTAGTGTATTGTAATTTTTTTTTCTGTTAAGCTTCTAATTCTTTAGGTGTGGTATTGCTTACTGCAAAAGTCAATTGCTTTGTGGTATTATTGCTTACTGCAGATTCACTAAATGATAGCCATTTATGTTTTAGTCATCCAATCTTTCAGGAAGTGCATGGTAACACAACACTTTATTCTAGCAACTTTTCTAGGATTATACAAGCAATGTTTAAAATGAAAATGTATCCCTAATTTTGGGTCTTTGCCCCCCCCCCCCATAAATTTTGGCTTTTGGATGTCTTGTGCTGCATAGTTTTTCACGGAGACAAGTTTAGTGTTGCTTATATAAAGTCTGTTTGTGTTAGTAGCACAACAGGTAGAATACTTGATTTTAATGCAGAAGGCTGTGGCTTCTACTCCCACAGTATGTAGCTAGATTGCTGATACAGCTGTAGTGCTGCTGCTGTAGTCCTAAGAATATCCTTTTTGGTGGAGAATGGAGATACCTAGTAACTATGAACCTGTTATCAGTTTGCCATCCATTCCCTATTGCAATATTAATAGCTTATCATTTTTAATGCAACATAGGCAATTTATTCCTCAAGGGCAACAGGGACTTTATTTTTAGATGAAACAATGATATATAAAGTTGTTTGCTAATTGCTAGCAGCAAACTCTTCATTACTTACCGATCTCTCTAATGTGTAATTATTTAGATGACTTTTACTTCTGCAGAGATTGTGCATATTTACTAATAATGGTGGATTGTGGAAGTTTGTAAGGCTTTTATGATGGAAATGTTCTGAAATGGGCAGTTTTGTCATTATTGGTTTACGCATTTTGTTTCACTGCTTATTGGAAAAATGTTCAAAACAAATTTAAAGCGTATTCTAACAAGTGTGCTGTATTATGCAAGAAGCAAGGAATATAATTTAATACAATCGTGAAGGTGCATCAAAGAACACATGTATGTATTGCTTTCATGTGCAAGGAGTCTATGATTTGAAAACAGCCCAAAGATAATCTTTATCTTCCACTGGCCAGATGCATTTTCATTTTCTTTGAATATGAGTTTCAATGCTGTTTCAATGAATGAGTTTCAAGGGCAGAGAAGTTTTAATGCTAAGTCCATTTTCATTTGTCATTGTGAGACTGTATTGATTAATTTATTTAGCAGATGTCTGTTAGTGTTTGTGTTATAAAATGTAAATAAAAGTTTTAAAGGAAATCAAATCATTGTAAAAGTAAAGCAGTATGCACGTTCCAGTGTTTATGGTAAATGGGGGGAAATAGCCATGTAATGGGGCATTGGAATGGCTGTGGGGGGAGGGCTGTGTATTGGGGGAGCCCATTCAACCATGGTTTTGTAATGGGGGAAGGGTGGAAAACCGACAGCCCCGTGGCCTGGGCAGCACAAACTCTAGCTATGCCACTGATCAGTAGGCCATGGAGAATGACTGACTTTTGGAGGTCCTAGCAAACTAAATATTCCTTTGCTAAGAATTAGAATGTTGCCTACCATACCATTAAATGCCCTACTTTTACCACAAAACCCAAGTGGGTCACCAGAAACAAAATCCTTAGGTTCATCTTCTCCCTTTCCAGTGAAAATCATTGCTACACATTTAGAAAATAAATGGTTACCATTTACTACAGGGTCTGGGCCCGGCTGGGGCCATATTTTGGTTCTGTTCTTCAGTTTGCGTTTGAACGGCAATATCCCACAATTCCATTGGAGTGGGCGGAGTTGCATAATGATGTATGCAAATTTTATGTTAATCAGCGTACAGATTTGTACCTATTTTCATGGGCCTTTGTCCAGATTTTTGATGTTTCCAGGTTGAGAGGTATGCCTGGTGGACGTCTTCGAGACAGTCACCAAGGGCCTCGGTGATGGGAAATCTGTGCATACAGCCTACCTAGACTTAGCCAAGGATTTTGACACTACCCCTCACTCAGGCATAATTGACAAACTCACCCAGCTAGGTATTAACCCGTATATCATTAGATCGGTCGCTAACTGGCTCACTGATAGAACCCATACAGTCAGAACAGGGAAATCCACATCTAACAGCAGACCTGTAACTAGGGGTGTTCCACAGGGATCAGTCCTGGGACTTTCACTGTTTGGAATCTTTCTCTCCAAAGTACAAGCTAAAACTAAGGGTCTGTGGCTGACAAGGTTTGCTGATGACTGCAAACTGGGAGCAGTCACAGAATCTCCAAACGATGTCAACATCCTACTAGAGGATCTTACACAAACAAATGATTGGTACCAAAGTCATGGCCTTAAAGTCAATGCAGAATATCATCCCTTTCGGTAAGAGTGATGTTACTGCTAGCTACCACATCGATAACAACACCTTAAGTATGCACTCAGTGGTGAGAGACCTGAGCATACAGGTTGACAGCAACCTTACCTATCATCACCATGTCTCCACAGTGGTAAGAACGGCATTCTATATTGCTCATCTCATAAGTAAGGGCATTGCCTCCAGAAGCAATGAAGTTATAATCTCCCTGTACTCTTCCCTCCTCAGGCCAATAATTGAGTACAATGCCCCTTTTGATATGTACCTTTCCAGGCACCTGCAGCAATTGGAGAGACCACAAAGGTTCCTCACAAGGAAAATTCAAGGTCTTCAGCATCTGTCCTATGAAGATTGCCTGAAGTCACTGTCACTTTATTCTGTTTCATACAGACTACTCAGAGGCGATCTTTGCCTTGCATACAAGGCAATCTTTGACCCTGCTTTACTGGAAATGTTGCATATCCGTAAGTCAAATGGTACATTCACCCATAAGATAGGTAACAACATCAAACAACTCTTGGAACATCCCTTAAAAAAGGTGTTGGATAAAAGTACGAGACCATGTGGGATGTGTGCACAATGTGTCTACATACCGAGAGACCAGGTAGTAAGGATAGGTAAACCTTTGAAAGAGATTAGATTAGCAGTGGGTAATTGTGGAAGCAAAGGGTTGGTATACATTGGCATATGTGTAGGATGTAATGGATTTTACATCGGGAAAACTGAGAGGGTTCTTAGAAGAAGGATATATGAACATCTGTACGCCATAAGAACTGCCAATGTTAACAACGCCCTGTACAAACACACATTACTTTGCCCCTCATTTACTGTTTTTAGATTTGGGATTTTAGAAATAGTGGAGAAAAAAGCCAGAGGGGTAATTGGCACAATAAAATAGAGGAATGTAAACTGCGATGGCAACTGTGTTTAAATGCATGTGAATTACCTGGGATTAATGAACTAGCTTTTATAAAGCCCATTTTAGTTGCCAGAGCGGAGGTCTTATGAGACAAGATCACATTCTTCATAATTTTGTAAGAATATTGCTTGAAATGTATTTTAGTGTAATTTCACTTTAAAAAATAATTATTTGCCTAATTAAAAGGGTAGATAAAGGTGCTTAATGAATAAGACTATGTATTTGATAAAGTCTGCATGTTGGCAGACGAAAGCGCTTATACCTGGAGTCTACTTTGTTAATAAAGACTGTTCGTTTTTACCAACTGGTTCTGAAACAATTTTTCGGGGGGTATATTGCTCCACACAGTGGATTTTTGCTTTTTGGTTTGAATACTTTTTATCCACTGACACGTTCATTTAGTTCAAATGGTACATGGGGTCACTCGCACTAAAGGCCTTAACCTGGTATGACATTAATAGAACCTGCTGGAGGGACAGATTTGTCTCCCACAGGTTATCACACCTTTGGAACAGACTCCCACTTCATGTCAAGCAGAGCACCTCATTGTCCCTCTTCAAACGCAATCTGGAAGATTGGATGGGTAATCATAAATTCACCCCAGGGATTACACTTATGTCCCTCTTGGACAGGGGTGATACGTGCTGATCATGGAAATAAGGGTAAAACCTGACTAGGCTTGTAAGGGCCCTAAGGTCATTAGCCTAGTAAACTCCTATGATCATCTTTCATCCTCCAGTGAATTTATAGTTTACGTTTGCTAGCATTCTTTGCTGTTGTTTTTGTTCCCTTCTTAATTTGACAGGACTGTGCTGGTAGTTCCAAAACTACAAGAGGAACCTATACTTTGTGTAGGCTAAAGTTGAACAATAAGGCAATGCTGTTCAGTGCACAACTAAGTTGCTCCTAGAGCAGTAGAAAAGATTGGAAGGATTTTACTGAGAGCTGTTTGGAGAAAAACTGAGCTTCTAGGCTTTTGTGTCTATACAGGGCACTGCTAAACACCACTGAGCAAAGAGCAGCACTGTACAAACAACAGGCTTAAATATGAGTAAAGAGAAACAAGTTTTAAGCTAACTACCAATCAGGAAGCATACAATAAGCCTTTCATCAGCAATCCCCAACTGAGAAAGGTTAGATCAGCACATTTCTGCCACAAGGGTGCAGAACAACACCTTTTTAAAGTAGAATAGCTGCTTTAGATCCCAAGTGTAAGAAAAACATGCAAACTACCTAGAACTAACAGGTACAATGTAATACAGTGCTATTAACTACGTAAAGAAGCAGCAGACAGTACAGTTTTTTTTTTGCTCTAAAGTACAAAAATAAAAGCATATAGTTTAAAGAAACTGGTAAAATTCACTCAGGGTATACAAGAGAAGTGTAAAAAAACTTATTTTTGTCTTTTCAGTAGTGAATTTCTCCAGGTGAAAGCAGATTCCCAGCAATTAGTAGTAAAGTTACCAAGAGATGAGCAGCTCTAAGTATCTATGCAAAAGCCCGTGCAAACACAAGGCTTAAATACAAGCAAAGAGACAAAAGTTTTAAGATGTCTATCAATCAGAAAAGCACACAATACACCTTCCACCAACAATCTCCAACTCAGACAAGTTAGATCAGCACACTTCTGTCATAAGGGTGCAGAAAAACACTGTCTTAATGTAGAATAGCTGGTTTGGAGCCAAAGTGTAACAAGACCACACAAACTACCTACAACTAACAGATATAATGTAATACAGTGAAAATAACTACTTAAAGCAGTAGCAGACAGTACAGTTTTTTTTTTCTAAAACTGCTGTAGTACAGTCACAGTATATAAGAGAAGTGCAAAAATTACTTAGGAGCCCTTTTGTGTTTTTCCCAGCTCAGATAGACCAGGTAAACATGTACTGCCACTACATAAATAATCCCTGTCCTCCTAATGTAAAAGCACAGTAAAAGTGTGTCCGGAGTGAAATGCTACCACAAACAAACTTAGAAGATATGAAATGCTACCAGAAAGAAACTAAAAGATATGGATACAGTATTGTATTTTAAACAGCTTATAAAAGCATGACTATTCAATAGAAGTACTTCACTTTGTATAAATCAGCCAAGAGCCAATTAATTGTACAGAATTTATAAGGGCACTAAAAACAACACAAGCTGATTAATAAGCCCTTCATCCAATAAAACTACATGCAGAAATCTCAAGTATTTCCCCAACCTAAACTGACCAGGCAAACTCCCAATGCACTAGATGGAAAATCCACTGACTTCGATGTAAAAATCAAGTACTTGCTAGAGTGTAAAACTTACTACTTTATCCAACAGCTACCTAGAAAATGAATTCAGATCACATAAATCAGTAGAACAGAGAAAGAAAGACAAAATGCTCTTTTTCAATAGAAGCACAAGGAAAGGCAAATCAATATAAAAAGTGAGGAGGTTATTAAGCTAAATTTATAGTCGGGTGGGCAGCTCAAAATCACCAAGTTTAAAAGACACATCAACAAGGGGGAGACTGGATGTTAAACACAGGCAGTGCTTTAGTTTATGCTAGCCTGAAATCTTTTCAGAAAAAGATAAAGGGCCAGAAATTCAAGGTACATTTAAGTATCACTCAAGAGACAATTAGCCAAAGAAAAAACATATGAAATGTGCAGCCTAGATAACTTAAGTGTCTATCTCACACACAGAGCAAAAGCATCAGGCCAAGCAAATTTCTTAAAACAGAAAACAAACTATAGCAGGTAAAACATAAAGCAGCTCTATCACAGACAAAAAATATATGCTTACTTTCCTCATCCAGCAGGTCATCACCAGTAGTGCTTTAGTTTATGCAAGCTTGAAATTTATTCAGCAAAAATCTGCAGTCAGAATTTGGCTTTGCAAATCTAGAAAACAATTCTAACAATATCTGCACTATAAAGACAGTACTCATATTCGGTGCAACTCATCAAATACACAATCTGTAACCATTTCCATACAGACAGTGTTTATGAAACAGAAGTATGTCTCTGCTATGCCAATTACTTGAATCCTACCTTACTTCACTGTACAGTAATAAACTGTTCTTACAAAACGAATAGTTGTGTAAAATCTTACCATAACTGTAGAGGTCCTTCTCTTCCATGTTGCAGTATTCATTACATGAGGAATTCCCTGCCATAAATGACCCCAACATTCAACCAGTATACAAAAGCATTTTACCACTGCTAGGTACATAGGACGTCACATGTAGGCCCAAGCCAGGCATCGGCCATAAAAGTGATGTCCGCATGTTTCGTCCTCGGAATTGAATGTTCCAGGAAGAACATCACTCTAAAGTACCAAGGAGGAAAAAACATCCAAAGAAAGAACAAGAACCAAGGGCATGGTGGGATGGAAAAAATACTGCAGTATGGAAGAGAAAGACATATATGCTTATGGTAAGATTTTACACAACTATTCTATGTCCTTCTATTCCTATGTTGCAGTATTCATTACATGAAGGAGAGCACCACAGCTCATAAAAGAAAAAGGGAGGAGGAAAGAGTGAGGCAGACTCTACAAAGCCATGAAGAATGTCTCTAGCAAAACCTGCTCTGGACCTGGAAATGCCATCCAACTTGTAATGTTTAGTGAAGGTATACACAGAAGTCCAACTGGCTGCTTCTAAAATGGAGGAGGTATCCAAACCTTTGAAAAATGCACCAGAGGAATCTACATCCCTAGTAGATTCAGCCCTAACAGCAGAAGAAAGACTCTTACCATGCAAAACATAACAAAAGGAAAATGCTTTAGAAATCATAGAAATATTTTATTTTTATTTATTTTCCATTTGTTTACTGGGTTAGTCCGACTGGACACAAGGTGACCGTTTTCAGCGGAGGCCTGGGGAGACAGCTCCAAATACATGGTAAAAAATGATAAAAAAATAATAAAAATAATAAAGAAAAAAATATATATAAACATAACTATTTTGTACAAAGAGCACAGAACATATAAAAGGAGTAAAAATCAGAGTTTTACAATTAATGCAGCATACAGTGGTTAGAATATTGAGAAACAAACAAAATATTATACAACAAAAATAGAATTGCTTGAAGATAAATTCAAAAAGAAGTCTCCATAAACAAACAGGGTCATAAACTAGAAATCAAACTATAAAGGTGGCCTAAACACCTGGTTCACAGTACTATGCACTAAGTGAAACTACACAGTACACCTGTGATCTAGGGATGTTGAAAGTTAGGAAGAGGTGAAATTAGTCTAGTTCTGTACAGGAACATATCTAAGTTTTGAATAGGAGATCTTTTAGTAGAGATTTGAAAGTATGTTTACTATTTAGACATTTAATGTCAGGAGGTAGAGAGTTCCAGGCCTTAGCAACTGCATAGGAATAAAGAAATTGGCCTGAGCTATGTAAGCAACTGGTAATAGTCAGTAGGGCGGTATTGGAAGATCCTAGTTGACGTGCAGTATTATGGAAGGTGAGCAGACCAAAGAGGGCAGGTATTTTATTTGGTTGGTATAGCAATTGATGGGTCAGGAGAAGTTGATTGTATTTTAGTAGGTTAGAGAGTTCTAACCATCCTAGTTGTCTTAGGGAGAGGCAATGAAGAGAATTAAACTTAGGGTTGGTTGTAAATTTTGAGATTTTATTGTAGCAGGTAGATAGTTTCAGAAGGTCAGATTTGTTAAGGTTTTTTAGAACTGGGGAAGTGTATAGTGAGGTGGAGAGTAGATGGGTATGAGAGACAGTGATTCGGGATTCCTGTGTGAGGAAGCTCTTGCAGCAGTAGAGTGAACCTAGTTTTTTATGAACTTTGGCAATTGTTAGTGCTATCTGTTTGCCGAATTTTAGGTCTGCTTGGAAGCAGGCTTTCCCAGAGCTCTGGGATGAAAAGAGACAAAAAGCTGATCAGACATCCTGATAGCTTTAGTTTTATCCAAATAAAATCTGAGTTGTCTCTGCACATCCAAGGTGTGTAGGATCTTCTCACTGGAAAACTGTGGAGAGGGGAAAAAGGTGGGTGAGTTAATGGACCGATTAAGCAACAAATCATTCACAAACTTGGGCATAAAAGAAAGGTTGGTATACAAAGAAACCCCTTCATTATGGAAAACCAACAACTCGAGTGAGCAGACCAACGGTCAAAGATGGCATTTGGATTCGTGGCAGAGAAGTTCTGAGGATGGTACATGCAGACATCACTTTTATGGCCAATGCCTGCCTTGGGCCTATGTGAGTAGTGGTAAAAGGCTTTTGTATACTGGTTGGATGCTGGGATCATTTATGGCAGGGAATTCCTCATGTAATGAGTACTGCAACATAGGCATACAAGGACATCAAGCAAATACTATCCCATTTAGATTAAAATAAGTTATACAGACAAAAAGCAACAGGGAATAGAGAAGGACTGGTAAGCAAAGGCAGATAATCTTTTAAGTCTGTACAATACACAAATGCATACTTACAAACCCTCTTTGTGAAAATATTATTATTCCCTGGGCTGGATGCATTTACCTAAGACATGGGAACAGACTCAGCACAAAAGCAGTAGCCTAGCAGTATGATACCCTCAGCAAACGGCAATCTAAGGAAATGACTTATATCTTTCCATACCTACAGCTTACACTTCCGTGTATTATATGAGGTCCAACACTGTACCATTAGCAAAAGACCACCAACTCAAAACACAGTCACAAGTACACATACCATATAATGTTTACTAATACTGAAAACTGACTACAGTCTGGCCATGGTATGCCAGGCACAGTATCTATGTAATATGTCGTAATTACCCAGCTGGGGAGGTATATTTGTCTCATACTGGCTCAGTGCTATAAACAGAAACACTGCTTGTGATGTCAGTGACCAAACTGTATAAATAAATCTATATTAACATATATCAGCAAGGGATGACAGCTGACAACAATAATCTGCATAATGTTCTCCATTCATTAAGTGGGAAGGGGTGGATTTCATCTCAATACTGCCATCTCAGTGCTCGCAAGCAATAAAAGTGCTGCACATGAACCAACGCTCATCCCTCAACTGAAATGCAATCTTAAAACTGTCACCCTAATTTTTATTCATGTTTAACCTAAACCCACTAGGCATTACTGATCACCCCATGTCAATAGGCAGTTAAGGTGGTGCTTTACGTATCTGACCTGCAAAAGGACAAATGATTCAAGCTGATGACAGGACAAAAGATTACCTCTTTTCTGTTCAAAATCATTCTCTTCTGTAAAACTTTAATCGCATAAAATGTTCCATCCCATTTCCGTTTGGCAAGATACACCTGTGGGAGAACATTAAAAGGTATGTTACAACTACTGTAGAATGAAAACTGCCAAAATTAACAATATCTGCAAAGAAAACGGATTCACATCATCTTACACTTGGTTTATTAAACAAACATTTTATAATCATCATTGTTACTATCATTATTATAATCATCTAATGTTACATTTATTTACCTTATCACACCAGGTTCTGGGGTTGTAATCCTAACAAAAAGTTACTGGTAGCCAAATTCAGATGCCACTGCTTATTTAATGCTCTTATTCTACTGAGTCTAAATTAACATTTTTTACTGAAGCCATATCTTAAGGGAATACGGTTCAACACACTAAATTTGTCTGAATATGTCTAAATTATAGTTATAATACTATGATTCTTAACATTGTCACAAAGAAAAATGACAAACAATATAATTATTTAGTTAAAATATGAAATACATACTTTTCAAATAGTGTTTCACCTTGAAACGATTGAAATGTTTGTGATCTCCTTTGTATAACTTTAGAAATGGTGTCGGGGACTATAATATATTTATTTAATAACTAGCTATATATATTGACCTAAATGAGCGTTTTTACCATAACCCAAATTACAAACAAATGCACACTTGTAACAGCAAAAAAATAAAGCAAAATAGTTTACAATAACAAGCAATAATGTAAGTGTCACCATACAAATAGGCAAACTGCAATTAAATAATACAGAATGATGCCTAAAAGATTCTATCCAAGGGAAAATTACACATTCAGCAAGAACATCAAGGTTGAAATGAGGAACAATGAAATTTGCTAATTGACTAACTTAAGTTGGGAGACAAAATCTGACAGATCAGACAAGGAGTGAAAAGGTAAAAGGTAGTTTATTCACTACACTAAGCCAAAGACAGAAAAAGTAAAGTTACACAATGTACTCTGAATTACAAATGTAGGAGTGAGAAGTGATGTGGGCTGTAATCTTTAGTTCTTGACATGTGAACTTACTCATGTGGATCCCCGCTATTTTCCTCCAGTAGTACTCCACCCCACCCCCACATGACCAAACACAGGCCCATCATGATTGTGCTGCACAGATGCAGAAGCACATAAGAAATTTATCTAAACTGTTGTGAGTACAGATTATTCAGTTCAAAAATACAAATAACATTTAAAGTTATACAGGAAACACTAACTGCAACAGAATTATGTGCAGATTATAACCTGTAGGTTAGGAGAAAAGTTCAAATGTCAGACCCACCAATTGGAATGGTGGAAGAGTGACCTAACAAATGGTTGGGGAGTGACCTAACAAACAAAATGACTGTCTCGTTTATGTGACATCTCCTGAAAATGAACTAAGAAGAACCAAACATGGTCAAATACGATCAGATAGAAGTACACATCCTTAATGGTCATACTAAAGAAGGGAAGATTAAGGACAGGGATGTAATTTTCCTGTCCAGACATAACTTCTTAAAGATGGCTATATTTTCATCAACACTTAAAAAGGAAATTATTACATTTGCTCTTAAGAAACCCTCTCTTGATATGCATGATAAGGAAAATCACTGCCATCCCTAACCTTCCCTTCACTGGAAAGAGTATCTACAAAGGAGGATACAGCCTGAATCCTATTTAACAAACCACAGCCTCTCTGACCATATCAGTCTGGTTTCAGAAGTATTCTCCAACTAAGACAGCCATGGCTAGACTAGTGAATGACATGCATGTCGTAACGTTTGCATATGCATTCAATCCTTTCTTACCACTTTCTGATACTGTCAGCCATGGGAGCTTACTTGAGTACATGTGCCACAGTGCTTGAGCGGCTTTCCTCATACCTCATTACGCATTCCCAGGGGTTGTGTCAGCCTGACATTCCTCTTTTTGAACCCCTCCCTCTACACGATGCAGTGATTTGCAGACTCCTTTTTAGCTCCACTGCAGTCATGGTATACATGCTGACAGTCAGATGTTATCTGGAGAAGTATGTGCTGTCATCATTATGCTGATGATACTTTAACCTCTTTCTTTCTAACCAGTAGATAACAGCTTATAACTCTCCTGAAGACTGCCTAAGAGTTTTTTTAACTGAAGAACAGCCAACAGAAGCTCAACCATACCATCACAGAACTGTAGAAAGTACATGTGACTACAAGATATTTCACTGCTCCATATACTTCTTCTAGAATTATCTATAAATCAAACAAAATGTGCAGGTCTGGAAAACATGTTATCACTTAAAGTCCTGGGTGGCAGCAGTTTTTAAAACGCACCAATTTTATATCTATTAACATCAATTGGACAAAGCAGAGTATGCATTAAATGACACTGTAAATCATTCATAACACTGTCTCTTCTCGCTTAGACTCTTGCAATGTCCCTTACCATGGTCTCCTGATACTGACCTCAAGCATATCTAGCAGGTAAGGAAGTCTGTGGACAGACTACTGGCAGGTTTCCTCCATTATTATTATTATAAGCATTTGTGCTGCAGAGTTTTGATATCAGCATATAAACTACCATTTTAAAATAAGTGCCCCTAATGATCTGGGAGCTGCCTGCCTAAAGGAAATGCTGATAACATAACAATAAGTGACTGCTGGTGATCTGCACAAATGTGTTCATAAACTTCTTTAATAGTCCATTCCCTTACCAGGCTCCACTTATGTGCAAGTCATTGCCTCACCAGTTTTGGGAGTGCACCTCTGTGATCTGCTTCAAGACACCCTTGAATGCCTATCCCTTTCAAAAAAGCTTACTTTTTACTCAGTTTCATTTTGGAAACTGTAATACTCTTTTATTATTTACTGATGACAGTCTACTTTTTACCTTTATTTTTTAATACCCATAGCTCCTTATGTAGTTCAGATCTTTTTTGGATCTTTATCTCTGTGGCTTAACAATTAATTATAGGCAATATTAGAAAGTACAAGGATTTATTAACAAAATGACACTAAGACTGTTAAACTAGGATGCCCTGCAATGGAGAAATTGTTTGCAACTTATTATTCATATTTTCATATTTATGATCATACTTTCTTAACTGACAGACTTGCATGCTGTTGAGGGGTGTAGTGTGATATGCTATGTAAAAAGACAAGGAAATTAATTTGAAAAACAAAGAAATTCATTGTCAATGTCCAATTTATATCACACTGTACTTGAGATATTGTTAGTTAGTAATTCCGAAAATAAGCAATATTTCCATATGTACTTAACATTTCAAAAATCAAGTGACCTACAAACTGTTAAACGACATCGAGTGAAATCTTAAATGTTGTTAAAGAAAATTGAGACTATTTGCACTTTAAGTTGCATATCTTGAGAAATATTCAGTGTTATTTATACTGCTAATTATACAATTAAGCATGTTTTCATATTTCTGTAAATATCTAAATAAAGGGTCTATAGTATATGAATGAAAGTTTATATATTTTTACGTTCTAATGAGCAAAAATCGAAAACGATATTGTGTATTGTGGGGGGCTGCACCCCCCCCCCCACTAAATATATATTCCAACTCCGACATTACACTACAATCAGGAAAGGGCGAATACTCCAATCTTCACTGTAGTGCGACCCCACACCACTTACCTCGATTTCTGGGATTTTCACTCATTAGAGCATTCGATTATATGAACTTTTGCTCATATAATATAGACACTAAATAAACATATACTCAGAGAAGAATTTATTTCTGTCATGTGAAAGCCTATATCTGATTAACCACAAGTGTTCTTACGCTATAGGACTATGGTGGGCATCTTCCAAGATACGGCAATTTGCTTGTGAAGTTTAGCAAAAAATATAATTCTGTTTGTATGAATAAATAATATGTTATATTATTTATGGAAAGACTAGGCATGCACTGACTATTATCACCACAAAGAACACTTCTTCCTGATAACACTGACATTTTAAGAGTTTTAATAGCTTTTTATTGTTCACAAAATATTCACATTTGTTTATTTTATGCTTTTGAACTTGATTTTTCAGAAAATGCTCTGGAATGAAAGGATGCATGTAAGCTTTTAGAGGTGCAACATTTCACATCACGTAAGTGTTAATGAGTTAAATATTTTAGCAAACACTGAGTGACATAAATGTCATTAAGTATACCAAAAATGTTAAGCAATGGGCCTGGACATGAGCCCAATGAGAAAATCATTTCCCCTTAATCAAGTAAGACTTTCTAGTAAAAGGCTCATGGCTTTTAAAATGATATTAAGAACAGTGGAAGAAAAATAAGACTACATCACAGAAAAAAACTCGAAACTTACAAACTGAGATTCCACACAGAGCACTTCCGTCAAGTCAGTAATATTTCCCATAGAGAAAGCCAAGAAGGTGGGAAGCATGGTGAATTAAAATGTATATCTACAGAAAGGAAAATCATCTAACTTTCAGGCTTTATAGCAACAGACTTAGCTGCAAAAAGCCTGAGAGTGACCATTGCGATCTACTGCAAATAGACGTGTCACACGAGCATCACATTGCACTGTTTTCCAATGAAGTATCTTATTATCCATGTGAGGAGAATTGTTAAAAGTCTTTCGGCTTTTCCCGGTTAGGGGTCGCCACCGCGGAACTCCGGTCCACTCATGATTGGCAGTGGATTTTACGGTGCCAAGTTGCCAGCCCGACGCCCAACCTTCAACAAAGGCATGCCCATTCACGCTTGCACCTACCTGCATGTCTTTAACATCACACGACCGCGGGGAGGACATGCAGACTCCACACAGAAGGCGCTCCAGCCGAGAATAATGGCTGAAAAAATGTTGCTGTTCTTCCAAAAAATGAAGAAAAGTGAATTAGCTGAATTTTAGCAGTATAAAGTAAAATAAGCTGCAATCTATGTGCCTTTTCAGGGAACTGCAATACGTGAAAGAAAATGTGTAAAATGGTACATATGTAGTTTGAAAATGTACTGCAGTTTAAAACTGAAACTAAGCCTTGCTTCTTGAGTGTGTAAATATAAAGAAGTTATGTACTTACCATAACTTTCCATGTTTGTAGTCCATCTCGCCTATATTCTTGCTGGATGGGTTCGGAGCCGATATTCGGCTCCAAATCGGCCTATACTAAAGCTCGAGAGCTTTTTACTGGCTCGAGGCTAGCACCTATCCCATGGTGCCTCACAGCAATTCCCCAGATCTAGTTTGCAAGAAAGTAATAAATACCCATCAGGTAATAATAATAAGAAAAAAGTTGTAAAATACAGGAAAGGATTAGAAACATAATCCATTCCAGATGGAAAATAAAGAGCAAAGTCAGGCAGCCCCCAAAAAAGGTCCACTAGATTCCCCAGAAACGGGAAGTGGGTTGGAGGGAGGGATGCAAGAATATAGGCAAGATGGACAACAAACATGGAACGTTAAGTACATAACTTCTTTATATTATGTAGTCCTATCTTGCTGTAATTATTGCTGGATGGGACAGCGTCCCTAGCACCTTTAGCCCAGGTGGCTCAAGCAAGAGACTCTTCAGCACAGTGGACCCAAAGGATGACCTGTCCCGGGAGGCCAAATCCAATTTGTAATGAGTGACAAATGTATGTGGTCTTGCCCAAGTAGCTGCTGCACAGATAGTATCAATTGGGAGCCTAGATCTAAAGGCACATGAAGTAGCTACAGCCCTAGTAGACGGACCTTTAGCTTTTAACGGTAATTGTCTACCAACTTGTTAATAATTAAAGGATATGCAATTTGAAAGCCATTTTGAAAGAGTAATTTTTGAACCAGTTAAGCCTTTTCTTTTGTCAAAAAAGGAAACAAAAAGTTGATCAGATTTCCTGAATTCTTTGGTCCTGTGTATAGAGAATCTGAGTATCCTGTGGACATCTAATTGGTGATGTCTATACTCTGATTTATTAGAGTGGTTTCCTAAGAGAGACTCTGTCCTTGTGAAAGATAATGTAAGGAGAACGAATGATGAGGGCTTGAAGTTCCGAGACTCTCCTAGCTGAGGTTATAGCTACCAAGAACAGGGTTTTTCATTATAACAATTTTAAGTCTGATGACGAGGATGGTTCAAAGGGTGCAGACATCAAAGATGAGAGGACTAAATTTAAGTCCCAGGGTTCTAAAGGTTATTTTATTGGGGGACTAAGAAGAAGAACTCCTTTTAAGAAGGTTTTACAGAGGGAGTGTTGCATAAATGGATTTCCCATGAAACCAAAATGGAAATTGGAAATGGCAGCTAACTGAACTCTAACTGTAACGGCTGCTGCTCCTTCATGAAAAATTGTTGTTAGGAAGGATAAAATGGATTCTAAAGGAGCTGTATATGGATCTAAGCCCCGGTTTGTAGCTCAAAGGGAAAACCTTTTCCATTTGCTAGAATATAGTTTCTGAGTGGAAGGTTTATGGGATGAAATTAGGATGTGTTTGATCATTGGAGATAGGGGAATGCACCTGGCTATACGTGGAATTGGAGTAGCCATGCTGTCAATTTGAGGGTGTGGATGGAGGGGTGGAACTGTCCCAATTGATGAATCAGGAGATCTGGAGATGGATCCAGAATCCATGGTTCCTCCAAAAGGTAGGGCCACAGGAAAGGAAACCAAACTTGTCTAGGCCAGTAAGGAGCAATGAGGATCAAGGAACTCCTCAACTGTCTTGCTTTTTGTATTACTTTGGGTATGAGTGGAAAGGGAGGAAAGGCATAGAGAAGTCCCGGGAGCCAATCATGAACTAGAGCATCCCTGAGTGACATCCCCGGATGGGGAATGAGGGCAAAGTAGCTGGTGCATTTCGTGTTCAGGTGAGTGGCAAATAGATCACAGCAAAGCTGGCCCCATTTGTGAAAGATCTCTTTCGCAACCATTGGATTCAGGAACCATTCGTGAGGCATCAGAATTGCTCGGCTGAGTTTGTCCGCTATTATGTTGGATTTCCCCGGGATATGCATTGCTATCAGGAAGCACTGAGTATCCATCGCCCATTTTCAAACTCTTAAGGCCTCTCTGCAAAGTGGGTAAGACTTGGTTCGCCCTTGTTTGTTTATGTACCACACAAGAGACATGTTGTCTGACTGAATCGCAATCGTTCCACTGGGAAGGGAGCTGTGAAGTGCTTGCAATGCATATAGCACAGCTCTCATCTCCAGAACATTGATGTGTAAGTGGTTTTCGTGGTTTTGCCAAGTACCTTGGACTGTCTTTCCCAGATAATGCCCCCCCCCCATCTGGGAAGCGTCCGTGGTCAAAACTGCTTTGTCTTGGGGAAGAACAAGTGGACGACCTATGACAAGTTGTTTCATGCGTAACCACCATGTCAGATCCCTTTTGCATGCATTTGTTATTAATATCTGGTGAGATAATGGAAGGTCTTGCATTGACCATTGTGGAAACAGCATCCATTGGAGAATCCTCATATGTAGACGAGCAAGAGGAACTAATAAGATGGTGGAAGCCATAGTCCCTATGACTTGAAGTACTACTCTGGCCTGGACTCTTTGTTTGTTTAATAAGGATCTGATCTGACTGCGTAGAGATTCCACTCTTTCCTGTGTTAGCTTTACTGACATGGTGGTTGTGTCTATTTCTGAGCCTAGATATACAATATGCTGCAAGGGAGATAAGACTGACTTTTGCAAGTTGATAGTGATGCTTAGGCTGGCGCACAAGGATAGAGTCTCGCCCCTGGTCCTTATGAGTTGATGCTAGGTGGTAGCAGTAAGGAGCCAGTCGTCTAGGTACGGAAATACCTGGACTCCTTGACGTCTCAGGTGAGCCGTTACCACTGCCATGCATTTGGTAAACACTCTGGGGGGTGTAGTGAGGCCAAAGGGCAGTGTTCTGAACTGAAAATGGCTGGCTCACAGCCAGAAGCATAAGTGTCTCCAGGAGCGCCTGTCCATTTTGATGTGGTAGTACGCATCCTGGAGATTGAATGAGCACATCCAGTTGTCTTTCCCGATAAAGGGAAATATCGACTGCAGTGTGACCACTCAGAACTTTGATTTTCTTGCATGCTTGTTGAGCCTGCAGGAGTTCAAAGCCCTAGAACCACTGGTATAATTAATGCAATGTGCAATGACCCAACGACACGATGAATACCATTTACACTCACAGAGAGGTCTCCCAGTGGGAGCTGGTGTGCATCAGTGTTCAGCTCTGAGCCCACTGATGTTGACAATGGTGATATATTATATTAGCAAACAGGATGGATGCAACAGATCAGCAAAGGTACTGCATGCTGATGTGGCATTACAAGCAGACCCTGAACAGGAACTTTGGCAAATAATGAACTGGAATACAAAACTGAAGGCATATAGGATGAAACTTGAGTACAGATAATACTCTGCCTGTGACAGCAAATATGGGAAATCAGAAGGAAAAAACTAAGATAGAAGGGAAAGTAGTAGAACAGGTTAACAACTTCAATTACTTAGAAGGGGATGACTGAAGCAAAGAAAGTCTGAATGAGAAGGTCAAACCTAGATTCAGAAGTGCTGCAACCAACTAGCACAGAGTGTCAGTATTAATGGATGACAGAAGAATGCCAAGGAAGCTAAAAAGTAAGGTGTACAAAACAGTGGTGCAACCAGTGCTTATATATGGTACAGAAAACTGGGCAGTGAAGGCAGAGCAGTAGAAGCTTAAGGTGATGGAGAATAATTGCCTGACATGGGTGTTAGAACACATACTATTGGAAAATAAAGAAATTATGACATCAAAGCAGATGTCAAAGTAGCCACAACTGCAGAGGTGGTCAAGAAGAACAGATAATGGTGGTTCAGTCACATGTGCAGGAAAGGAGAAGACAAAGTGCTGAAGATGATTTTTGATAGACAGGAGAAAATGAGGATGTCCAGCCAAGACGTGGCTGGACTGTGTAAGAAAAGACCTGTGACACTCAAATGTGACAGCAGATGAAAGCAGGAGAGTGGCACTGAATCAAGAGAAGGAGCAACAGTTGACACAACTCCTTGAACCCATGTAGAAAAAATAGGAAAAAGGCAGTTGATGATCTGTCAAAAGTACTTTGTAGGAAGCTTTTAAAATCTCACAGCTCATTAATGCACAAAACATGTCCCCAATTACCTCTCCCTTCCCTGTCATTTCTCTAGCATTTGCCATCTACCTACAATATACAATTTTTTATACATTTCCAAGTAAAATTCCTAAACCTTCTGGACTTCGCTGCATACTTGGGAGCCTTACTAATGTTTTCCCATTGCTCCTTTGTAAATTACCATTTCGTTCTCTTTTCACAAAAGTTTCTAACCTCCTCAGACTAATTCTTACAGTTAAGCAATATATTTTAAACTAGCTTCTGCTCCAGACTCTGTTCTAGACTCAAGTAAAAACTCTACCAGAGCTCATATTTCATTTACCACTGCCCTATCATTTTCTCTTTGCCTATAATGTTATGCTTTTTATTAATCCCTGATTGGGAAGTTAGTGTTGAACCTGCAGTCCAAACTTTTGTTGAGCTTCAGACCACTCTATATCCTTTCCCTTCCAAGTTATTTACTTTCAATATGCTGGTTCCTTTGCTGACTCCCTCCAGTAAACTCCACCCCCTTTCCTGTTTTCTGTACCCATATTTTTGTTTTAAGGAAGTACATCCAAAATCTTAGTCCCCACCCCATTTCATCATTACTATTTTCACTTTGACTTCTTCTGTTTGAGTTATCTACATGAGCCTTAGCTGCACAGCACTAAAGTATCCCTTCAAATAACCATAAAACTTATTAAGTGGGCAGAATCAGCTCATCTCACTTAATTCTTTATTTTATTTATTTATTTTATTTTACATTTGTTAACTGGGCTAGTCTAACTGGATATATGTCCATTTTCAGTAGAGGCCTGAGGAGAAAAGCTCCACATAAAAACAAAGCAGAATATTGCAATTACAGATACAGTTCACTTGTCAGACAAAACAGCTGTTTACATGGTAACATAGTAATCATGATAGATAACAAACAAAAACATTTTTTTAAGACCTAACAATAATAGAAGATAAAAGTATTTAGAAGGGTATGAGACATTCCAAAGTCAAACCTGTATATACGTCACAGAAGAACAGATAATTATTTACAAGGCAGGGACACATTATTTAAAAGGCCCATCTATAAGGCAGTGACACATTCATAAGGTCTGTGTTAGGTACGATCATCCTAACCTATAATAGTATCTGAGAAGAATGGGTTTTGTACAGTCTGAAATTAGCTAACTGATCAGATTAACAGAGGGGTAAGAAGGCAATGGTCTTAAATACAACAATGAAGTGAGTAGTATTTAGTGCGAGAACCTAGGATAACAGGAAGAGGAATCTTAGCTTGGGTTGGTACAAGAATATAACTAGTGGGTTGGAAGGTATATTTTGAGTTTATTTTTGAATAGTGGAGTTGAAGAAAGAGATGTGAGTTCACCAGGAAGTAGGTTCCAGATTTTTCCCACAGTGTTAGATAAAAGTGAATCTCCTGCTTTATTATTGGGTTTTTGTCTAGATACCAGTAGTTTATTTGCTGAGCATAGGTTTGTAAGATTTTTATACGGGGTGATTAGACTCATGAGTGTCGATGTATTGCTTGGATAATAAAGGGTCTTATGGGCAATAATAAGTAGGTGGAACTGAATTTGATTATGCAGCTCTAGCCTACCCAATTGTTTCAGATTTTGGCAGTGGTGGGTTCTAAAAGGGGAGCCGGTTGCAAATCTGGCAATGTTATTGTAAGAGGTTGCCAGCTTGTTGAGGTTGCTCTTTGACAGATTAGGGTATATAGGAGAGGCATAGAGGAGAGTTGAGATAAGGAGGGTGTGGGCAACAGTAGTTCTAGCTATGGGAGTAAGGAAGGGTTTAAACTTATAGAGGGAGCCTAGTTTTCAGTTGACTGATTTTATTGTGGTGTTGATATGAGTATCATAGTTAAGGCTGTGGTCTATTGTTACTCCTAAGAGTTTGGTGGTAGTGTCAGGAGATATGACAGTGCCATTATTAGATTTGATAATGAAGTCAATTGGGGTGGACTTTTGTGTGGGAGTAAAGAGCAATAATTTAGTCTTTTTGGGGTTAAGGAGTAGACAGTGCTGTAAGAACAATTTTTCTACTAATTCAAAGACATTTTGAGTGAGGGACTCCAGTTCAGATGGACCAGTGGCAGAGCATATTAATGTGGAGTTGTCTGCATATTATATGCATGTAGCTTGAAGGATGTTTTCATTTAGATCGTTAATCAAAATTGGGAATAGAAGAGGGCCCAGTATAGAACCTTGGGGTACACCAAGGGTGACAGGAAGGTGGTTAGATAGACTATTATCACAAAGCACTGCCTGTTATCTAAGTAGGACTTGAACCACAGTAGTGCCTGTGTATCAAGTGAGAGGGACTTAAGTATATTCAGCAGTAGCTGATTGCTGACCATGTCAAATGCTTTTGAGAGATCAATAAAGATTGCAGAGGAAAGAGCGTTACTGTTACGGTTTTTGTTAATGTGGTCAGAAAATGATAGGAGGGCAGTGGTGGTGCTATGGAAAGGTCTAAAGCCATGCTGCGAGTTAGCTAATAGGCTGTTTTGGAGAAGGTGGTCTAACAGTTGACGGCGGATGCATTTTTCCATAATTTTAGCTAAGGGAGCGTGTAGGGCAACTGGATGAAAGTTAGACAGTTCTATTGAATTACCACCTTTGTGTAGGGGGATTATATGGAAGATTTTCCAAATGGATGGGATGGTACCTTCTGTTATGGTTCTATTTATTAGGATAGAAATAGGATAGGCTATAACCTTTGCTGCTAATTGCCAATATTTGGCTGGTAATAGGTCAGCAGAGGGGGTAGATGGTTTGAGTTTTTTTAAGAAGGGTACAGATGGGTGTAGGAACAGGTTGTAGTTGAAATGAAGGTGGTAAGTTAGTTGAGGAGGAAGACAGTTTGGAGGATACAGGAGATAATGAGTTAGCAAGTGACTGGATGGTTTCAGTAAAGAAGGTATTAAAGGCATCAGCAATTTGTTTGGCAGTCTCATGGGCTATTCCTGATGGGGTTGGTGTCTTCGAGTGGCCTGGATGTAGGAGTCTATTGATACCTGTCCAGAATTTTTGCGGTTTATGTTGGTTAGTTTGTTGAAGTTGAAAGTTGAAGTTTCTTTTGTCTAATAGCACTGATGTTTTAGTAGTATTTCTAAGCTGTTTAAATTTTAAATGATCAGCTGGGTCTTTAGTAGTGCGCAATTTGGCCCAAAATTTGTTTCTAAGTAGAATTTTTTGCTTAGTTTCTTTTGTTAGCTATGGATCAGTTTTCGTCCTGTTCCTAAGAGTACAAGTAGGGGCATGGTAGCCCAAAATTTCTAAGAATTTGGAGTTGAAGTATGTTACTGCATCCTCTAGCTGGAGGTGTTTTAGGGGTGACCAATCACACACACTAAATTCATTTTGGAAGCTTTCAGGGTTAAAATGTTTATTGGAACAAGTGGTTCTGTAAGCGGTAAGGTAGGGACTATTAGTCTTTTTGTCTAATTATATATGCTACTGAGTGGTCACTAATGTCGTCTGGTAGGGTGCCTTCTTTATATGTTAGGGACAGAGTATTTGTTAGAATCCAATCTAAGGTGCTTTCTTTATTGGTAGGTTTGTGGATTCTGTTAGGAGCGGTGATAGTTTGAGAAAAGCCATGTAGGTTTATGTGGTTAGTAGGATTATCAGTATTACAGCTATTCTAGTCTATATTAAAGTCACCTAGCACTATGGTTTATTGTGGGTAGTTTGTGGAAAGCCAGCTGAGGATATTTTCAAGGGTGGTGATATTATTACCAGGAGGAAGATAGGAGCATATAATGTAGATGGACTTACAAGTATTTAGTTGAAGCTTAGTGATAAGAATGTCACTATTGGTATCTGAAGGTGGGTGGATATCTAGTGAAGTAACCTGGAGCCCTGCTTTATATATTATGGCTATACCCCCACCCTTCTTGTTCAAGCGAAGTTTATATTTTTTCCCCTAACAGATTTGTTTGTTTTTCAATTGAATTGTACAGGTTATAGGTCACATTAAAGGTGGGAAATGTTTTGAAATGATTTATTGTGGTCTCAATTTTCACAAAAACCTGGCATTGGATAATACAGTGAGGATTATGATAAATGGATGGTTGAGGGAAGATATAAAATTACAGAAGGGTATTAGGCTAGGATGTCCATTGAGTGGTACATTATTTGTGTTAGTAATGAATGCAATATCTACATACATGAATAAGGAGATGGATGATATGAGTTATATTTCTAATAAAGAGATAAAACTGCCCATTTTGCTAAATTATGCAGATGATATTATTACAACAAAAATAAAGCAACCATGAATGCAGCAATAAAAAATGCAAGAACTTATTCAGGTTACTGGGTTCATATTAAATAAAGACAAAAGTCAAGGCTTAGGTTTTGAGGGAAAGATTTGTTAAGTTGAGTTTAATAAGGATAAAATTAAGATCCTTGGAATAAACTTTGGGAAAAAAGAAAATTACAAATTCTATATGGAAAGAAAAAATAGGGGAAATAAAACAATTGTTTGTGTTTTGGAAGTCTTTCAGGCTTTTTTTAAAGAAGAAAGTATATTTAATGAACTCCATATTGTTAGCAAAGATTACTTCTTTAGCCAGTATTTTAGTATACCTTTGAACTTAGAGCAAGATACAATATTTTCTTTCATTTGGGGATCAAGGTTGAACTCTGTAAAAAGCAGAGTGTTATATGTGAAAAAAATGAAAAAAGGGGGTTTTGGGTTAATAAACATTATAGTGTACATGTCATCATTAAATTTATGTACTGTAATGAAACATTTGAAGGACAATGAGGTTTCTTTACTAACGAAAACATTGAGCATGGAATATAAAATGGAATGGTTGACTTTTTTAGTTCAAAAAAGGGGGGAGATGCTGTAACAAAGATATGGAAAATTATCAACATAAGATTATCTTGTAGAAAATAAATGTGAAAGAAATTGAGAATAATAGAAAAGAATGATATGATAAAATTATGGAAAAATATTATAAGATATATCCTTGGAAGGAGTTAAACGTTTTGAAAAGGAACACTATTAACGCATGAATGAAAAGAAGTAAAAGACATAAAGAAGGTCAACATTTTTTATGGAGGTTATCTACACAAAATTCCCAAGAAGGTGAATATCCCATATAAAAGTATAAAAGACAGAGTTTGTTTATATTGTGGTGAATGTGAAACTTGTGAACATGTTTTTTCACAATGTAACATATTAAAAATATTATGGGAAAAGATTATAGATAGGAAGTATGTGAATGAATTTAAAAATGTAAACTTAAATACGGACATGACTGAATTTACGTATTATAGTAATAAAAGTAACAAAGGGGTTGAAAATCTTGATAAAAAACGTTTGCTATATTATGGGTGGTCTGGAACCAGAGTTTTAAGAAAATCATGTTTGATGATAGATGGTAATGATGTTGAAAAAAATAAGTTTCTGGTTGTGGAAATTGGAGTGGGGGGGGGTCAAAAAGTAATAAGTATACGTTTTATATGATGAAATAAAATGCAAAAGGAGAATGTGATTTGTAAATAATGCATACATAAATTGCAAAAAAAATGAAAACATGTATATATAATATAAATAAGCATGAATGTAAATAATTAATGATTGTGTACATACTACTTATGGATTATGTAAATAAAGAGCCCCTACTCATCACTGTTGCAAGCGGGACCCATTTTGGAGAAGCATTTCCTGTTTCTGTTTCAGGCACAAAGGTCACTCTGAGTAACAGGGAGGCCGATGGACGAGATGATGGAGAGGTGAAAGACGTTAATGAAGAAAGCAAGTACTGAGACTGGAGAATGTATGCAGAATTCTGAGGAAATGTTTCAAAGACACCTGTTTGATGGAGACGAGTCAGCAAATAATGGATGTAAAATTACAGCCCACCAGTTGGGAGGGATGTGGGATGATTTCCTTAAAGAAATGGTGTGGAGTGAGCCAGAAAATGATGGAAATGTTTCCTGGGGGGACATCATGGAGAAAATACAAAAGGAGGATGCAAACAATTCTAAACAATAGTGGTGAGATAGAAGAGAAAACATATGCAGAGAAGGCAAAAGAAGAAAAACAGAAAAGGAAGCAGAAGAAAATTAAAAACAGAAGTACAAGGTAAAAATTCAAAGAAAAGAAAACAAAGAAATGGACAGGTATGAAGCATGGGAAAATTTAATACCTCCTTTGTGTGTAAAAGCTCATGAGGCAAGAGCATTTACTCTTATTAAGAAACAGACATTTTGTGACACTATATTTGAGACTGTTTTTTTCAATGGAAAAATTTCTTGGAGAATATGACAAAAAGAAAGACTATAAATTCATGGAATATTTATGTGACAAAAGGCATTTAACAGGAAGACAAAAAAGAAAATTCATGTAAAATTTCAAACAGTAGAAAGACTTTGAAAGGATGTTTAAAAGCTTTATGTAAAGAAGTACTGGACATTGCAAAAGCTTATGTCAAATGGGGTTTATGGACTGGTGGCTGGGATTGTAATATTGGGTTTAAAATAGAAAGAGGAATAAGTATACATATACCAAGCATGGTAAATGTGGAGCATAATGGGGTGCTGTACAATACTGGGGACAACCCAAAACATGTTTATTTTTGTGGAAAATAAGGACATTTGATGAGTAAATGTGACAAAAGAAAAATGTTATACTTGTGGTGAAATTCAACATGATGCAAAAATGTAAAATTAAATATTATAAATGTAAACAAATTAAAATGGAAATAAGAGTAAGGAAAAAGAATAGGAAAGAGAAGAACGTGAACAAAAAGAGGACATTTTAGAAGTAATAGAAGAAAAATTAGATGATAAAAAATAATAAAGAGGACATAGAAGAAGAGGTTTTGAAATAATTGATAAAGAAGGCAAACTGGGAGGTAGTAAAAAGGAAAAAAAGAATTCCACTGGTATAAGGGTTAAAAACAGGAAAATAAAATTTAAAGAGACAAATACAGAAGGAAAAAAAAAAGAAAGGCAATGGATAAAAAAGAATGCATATGGCTAATGACTGGGGCTTGGCATAATGGTAGACTTTAATAAGGCAACTGACACAATTGGACACCGACTCTTATGGATAATAATGAAAGAATATAATATAAATGAGAGAGTTAGAAAATTATGTATGCCATTGTGTAGTAATAAGAAAGTAAAAATACTTCTAAATGGCGTTTAAGACATGGCTGTCCAATGAGCTGTATACACTTTGCATTAGTTATGAATGTGACAGCACAAAATGAAGGAGGTAAGGTATATAATACCTGAAGGGTGAAGAATTTTAGTTCTGTTAACATATGCAGATGACATAGGTTCATAGGTTCATACTAGGCTATCTGCCCAAGGGCATTTATAAGCCTAGCCCATAGTTATTTGGCTTTCGCCACCCCTTTAGTTTGAATAAAACTATGCCTATTATTTTGCTGTGCCTCTGTCAAGCAGTGACACTGAAGTAATCCCTGGGGTATATCTGCGATCCCCCATCCATTGGTCAAGATTCCTCTTGAACAAGGCCAGCGAGGTGCTCTGCCTCACATGTACCGGGATTTTGTTCCACAGCATAGGGAGTCTCTGGGTGATGAATCTATCCCTCCAGCATGTTCTATTAATAACCGTGTCAAGGTTTAAGTCTCCCGCCCTTGTGGTTCTGAGGGATCTAGATTTTGTGAGGTGAAGCATATTCATCAAATCAGGGTTTGACATGGCCTTATATGTCAGGCACAGGTCACCTCTGAGCAAGCGGTATGAGACTGAATAGAGCTGGAGTTCTTTCAGTCAGGCAGCATAAGACATATTTTTGAGACCCTTTATCCTTTTGGTGAGGAACTTTTGGGGCCTTTCCAGCTGCTGCAGGTGTCGGGTCAGATACATTCTGATTGTACTCAATCATAGGTCTAATGAGTGATGAGTACAGGGGGATGATGACCTCCCTTGATCTAGATGTGAATCCCTTCATGATCAGGTGGGCAATGTAGAAGGTTTTCCTAACTACTTTAGCAACATGAGTGTCAAACGAAAGGCTACTGTCAACCTGGGTCCCCAGATCCCTGATGACTTCTTCTGTGCTCAGTGAATTGCCACCTATATGGTAGCTAGGAGTAACCTTGTTTTTCCCGAAGGGTATGACTATGCATTTCTTGGCATTTAACTTTAGGCCATGGCTCTGGCACCAGTTATCCGTTTCTGTGAGGCCCTTCTGAAGGATATCTGTGTCAGATGTGTTTTCGACTATGGCGCCCAGTTTGCAGTCATCTGCAAACTTTGTCAGCCATAACCCTCCTGTGTTTGCTTGTACTTCACAAAAGTAGATGCCAAACAAGAGTGGACCCAGGACTGAGCCCTGTGGGACACCACTTGTGACAGGCTTTGAGTCTGACATGGCTCCAGCAACTCTGACCCTGTGGGTTCTGTCACTTAGCCAGTTTGCAACCCATCTTGTGATGTATGGGTTTACATTCAAGCTGATGAGTTTTTCGATGATACCTGAGTGGGGTATTGTGTCGAAGGCCTTTGCCAGGTCAAGGTAGGCTGTATGGACTGCCTTTCCCTCATCAATGGCCTTGGTGACTGTCTCGAAAAAGTCAACCAAGTTTAAAAGGCATGATCTGCCTTTGACAAAGCCAAACTGGGTTGGATCCAAAGTCTGCAAGTTCCCTATGTCTTTATTTATGAGTTCCATTATGATCCTCTCCATGGCTTTGCAGATAAGGCTTGTCAAGCTAATGGGACGGTAATTTCCAGGGTCGGTGGAGGCACCACCCTTGTGAAGTGGGACCACAGTCGCCGTGCGCCACTCCTTGGGTACGTATCCTGAGGTGAGGCTAAGATTAAACAGCTGTCCTAACTGCGGGTTTAATTCCTCATTGAGTTCGTGGAGCACACAGCCGGGGACACCATCCGGTCCCATGGATGCTGTGTTTTTTGCTTTGGAGAGAGCAGTTCTCACCTGGGCGTTGGAGATGTTTGGGGGGCTACAATCCTCTGGTATAGATATCTCTCCTTTTGGGGGGGAGGGGGGGAGTTTGCACTGAACCTCTCAGCCAGTATGTTGGCAATGTGTGTAGGTTCAGTAATCTTCACATCATTTTGAACTAATTCTGAGCATATCTGGGAGTTTCCTCCTAGGTTTCTAACATAGCTAAAGGCGGCCTTATGATTGTCTTTTGAGTCCTTGGCGATTTTTCTCTCAAAATTTGCCTTGGATGATTTTATGAGAGCTCTTAGTTTTTTACTTATAATGATCAAAGGTGTCTTACCTTTCAAGGATTTTGCTCTATCTTGTAGTAGCTTCCTCCTTTTGTTGTAGAGCTTGTTTATGGCTGGGGTCCACCAGACTGGACGCTTGCCTTTGGTACAAAGAGTCTTAGTTTTGTTTGGGATTGCCTGATCCATGCAGTCCTGTAGGTGCTGGTAGAAGGCATTTGTAAGTGATTCAGCGGTTTGAGTAATGTTTACCACTGGCTCAGGGGCCTTAAAGGAGACCACACTAGTTTTTAGAAGTGTGAAGTCGGCTTTGAGAAGTTTTTCACTGTGGTCTTTTTTATTTCAGGTGGGGGCGGGATGAGGACCTCCAGCGAGATTAGTTTATGATCTGATCTCACCAGTGAGGGGTATACTTCCGGTGTTGAACATTGTGATCCCATGTTCGTGATGATGAGATCAAGTATGCTTTCTCCTCTTGTGGGGATGGTGACTAGTTGTTCCATGGCATTTGAGTTTATGAACTCCAGGAACCTTTGGGCTAGAGTGTTTGGGCTTGAGTAGTGTTCCCAGTCTATATTAGGGTAGTTGAAGTCACCTAGTATGATGGTGTTTGGAGATACATTTATCCCCTCCATTGTTTTCAGGAAGGCCATGTGAGGTTTGAGAGGGTGGCCTGTAACATGCTACAAATTGCAGAGCAGTCTTGCCTATGGTTAATTGCACCTGGATGGTCTCCGATGCATCGTGCATTGCCACCAACCTTGAGGTGTGGGTGTCCTTTATGAATATGGACACCCCCCCCCCTCCTTTCTTGGTGTTGTCCGGATTTTGGGGCCGGAACGCATGATATGAGGTGAAACCTGCTAGTGCTGGGGTGCTCTCAGGAGCCTTGAACCAGGTTTCTGTCACAGCACAGACATCGATGTTCTCCATACTGAGAAGGGCCTCGAGTGCGTGCATCTTGAGATTGAGACTTCTGGCATTGAGCAGCATTACCCTTAGTTTTCTTACTTTTTTGTGTTCTAGGGTGGTAGGTTTAGAATTTGAGCCTTGCCTAAAAAAGGCACTATGGGGGTGGCAAGAGCCTTTGCCAATATCTGGAAGCCTAGGGTGACAGGTGCAAGCCGTCCCTTGCGAAGCAGCGTGGCTTGTCCAGCATGTCATCCCAGGCAGACAGACATTGGATCCCCTTTGAATGACACCAGAATTTAAGCCAATTATTAAAGCTGGTCATCTTATCACTGTATTGTGGCATCATTCTAGGTGAAGGTAGGATACTGCTCAAGGTCAGGGTCATACCTGCCTGGGCTACATAATCAGAGAGCTCCTCAATGTCTCTTTTCATGTAGTCCAAGGAGGTATGTCTCAGGTCGTTGACACCAGCGTGGACAATGACTGAGTCGTACTTGTACCTGCTGTTGAAAGACCTGAGTGCTTGTGTTATGTGGCGGATTCTAGCGCCCGACAGGCAGCTTACTGTGACCTTCTCCTTACTCAGTCTGGTGAGCGGGACGTCAGTGTGTCTGACTATGGAGTCACCTATGACAAGTATGTTTGGTGTTGTATTTAACCTTAAGGGCAGTGACTGCTTTGCACACTGATTTTGTTGTTTATGTGTTGTTTGTGTGGTGTATTGAGTTTGCAGTTGCTTGGGTGTCTGCTTTGGAGGCCTCTGCTGTTTAGGTAAATTTTTACTCAGAGCCTCCGAGTATGTCTTAGTGTGTTTATGTGTTTGATTCAGTGGTGTGGTTGAGTTATGTGAGACTGGTATTGTGGTGTGTGTAGTTGCCTTCTCCTCCTGCCTGGTCTTGCCAGTCCTGAGTTGAGAGAGCTCAGCCTCCAGTCTGGCTAAATAGCTGCATCTCTCACAAGTGGTAGTGTTACGTGGGAGGAGGAGAGGGTTGTCCGTGTACATGAGGCAATTGTAACATTGTCTCAGAATTCCCAGATTCACCAACTGGGCAGGAGAGGACGCCAGCATCTGACCCTTCGACATGCTAGAAAGAATTATGAGTTGGTATGAGACAGACAAGTAGTGGGCTTAGCAGGGAAGTGGGCACTCCTGGGGGGTTTTGCTAGTGAGAGATTTGTATAATATAGGAGTGCTTGACCTGCAAAGAGAATGCTTATAAGACAAGGGATATGCTTATAAGACAAGTGCTGAGCTTTTTGAGAAGAAAAAGCTATTTGGAACAAGTGCTGCACTTGTTAGTGTAGGTGTAAACTGTTTAGGTTCCTAACAGAGCAGTTCTAAGGGAAAAATTGAACAGACTTTCTGGAGCCAGAAAGAGTTTAACCTTGTTTAACCGGCGCTGCCCGATGCTGCTCTAGTGGCAACTCCGCGCTAAAGCACGTTCAAGCGTGCTTGATAGCAGGGGCTGGAAAGAAGCAGGAATAGACCCAAAAGGGAAAATAAAACTACAGTTTCAAGTCAGTAACCACCTCTACGGGGCAGGAAGCTGCTCAATGTTAGTCACTGCCACTGATCAACAGAGACCCTCCTTCAGCCCAAGCAAAAATGGCCTCACAGAAACTTTCAAACAGTTCAGGAACAGCAAGCCTGTAACTGAACTTTTTTAACTCTCAGAAAAGTGGGAAAAAAAGCAAGATTTTTTTTTGTTTTTGTTTTTTACAGAGATAGCAGAGGTTCACAAGTAATATCAAGTTATAACAGTGCAGTAAATGATCCCACATTGCAAAAAAAAAAACTAAACTAGTATGAAAGAAGTAATAATTTGCACAAACCAGGGTCGAAAGATGATGGGGTAGCTTTAAATAAATAGAAAAGGTTTAGGTTATGTAGTAAAGACTGGGGGTATGTACTTCAAAATGAATGAAATTTCCATGTTGGGTACAAAATTTGGAAAACGATGCAAGTACAATTCAATGGGGAAAAGAAACAATAGAAAAAATAAAACAAACCTGTCTTTTTCTGGAGAACTTACAAATTATCATTTAGAAAAAAGGCGTACTTGATAAATTCACTGCTGATGGGAAAAAAGCATACTTAGCAAGGGTTTGCTATCAAAATTTAGATCTGCAATTACTCAACACTGGGAAGGTCGAAAGACTGTTTTCAAGATTTCGTAATGCCAATCAGGAAAATGTTCGACCCAACATTAGCGAATGGTAGTGTGTATTCGCTAGTGTGGAATCGACATTCTGATAACAGATCGCACTACAATGAGGATTGGGAAATGCACCCTTTTTTCATTGTACTATGATCTCGGAGTAGGAATATATAATATGCAGTGGGTGTGGGGAGTGCAGCCCCCCCACATAGAGGTGCAGGGGTGCTTGCCCCCCTGTAAAACCATTATCTGTAACAGGGAATATTGACATTGGAACTTACAGTGTTTAAATGTCGATTCCATCTTACCATTTGCAAAATTTTGGTAATTCGTTATTACCAATTTCGGCAAACCGGTTCGAACAAAAGCTGGATAATTATTTTGATTTTCCACATTTTGACAGTGAACCCTTAGCAAGTATATTTACGTTACCAACTGTATTTGAAAATGAATTATTGCACACATTTTTTCATTTGCGTGGGTTTCTACATTAAAGCCAGTAAAAATAGATATGTAAAAAGAGATATTTTGTATGTAAATAAAGAAGGAGGAGGTTCAGGGTTAATTAACCTGGAGGTAAATACTGCTGCATTAAATATGTACAAAGTATTAAAGTAGATAAATAGAAACATGACAGATTTAGAGAAAAAGAGTGTATAAATGATGAAGTAAAAATATAGGTCCATAAGTGGGTACTAGGCTAATGGCCCTTGAGCCTTTACAAGCCTAGCCCATAAGATTATCCTGGCATCTTGCTACATTACCTTAGTTCCCAGTGCCTCTGTAGAGTAGAGCCACTGAAATGATCCCCGGGGTGAATTTTCTATTTCCCATCCACTCATCAAGATTTCTCTTGAAGAGGGCCACTGAGGTGCTCTACTAGACAGGTATGGGAAGTCTATTCCATAGCATGGACAGTCTCTGGGTTATGAATCTGTCCCTCCAGCACATTTTGTTGATTGTGGTAATGAGGTTGAGGTGTGGTGCAGAGGGATTGGGATTTGTTTAGATGTAGCACTTCTAACACAGCTGGGTCAGACATGTTTTTGTAAGACAAGCATAGATCACCTCTAAGTAGGCGATATGAGAGAGAGAAGAGTTTTTGTCTGTCCATATAGGACAAGTGTTTAATGCCTGGCATCCTCTTCATGAGGTACTTTTGCGGCCTCTCCAGTTGTTGCAGGTGTCTAGTGAGGTGCATGCCAAATGGGGACTGTACTCAATGACTGGCCTAATGAGGGAAGAGTAGAGGAAGACAATGACCTCTTTCTTCCTGGATGCAAAACCCTTAGTAATGAGATGTGCCACATAGAAGGACTTTCTGACCACAGTGGCAATGTGGTGGTCAAAAGAGAGGTTGCTGTCAACCTGTGTTCCCAGATCTTTTATAATGTCTTCTGTGTTCAGTGGATTACCATCGATGTGGTAATTCATGGTAACTGGGTTTTTCCCAAAGGGGATGACGACACATTTTTTGGCATTAAGCTTAAGGCCATGGTTCTGATATCAGTCGATGGTCTCAGTGAGGCCTTCTGTAGGATGTCAACATCACTTGGGGAGTTAATAATGGCTCCCAACTTTAAATAGTCTGCGAACTTTGTCAGCCAGAGTCCCTTCGTACTGGCCTGGACTTCTGAGAAGTAGATACCAAACAGGAGAGGACCCAGGACTGATACCTGTGGGACTCAACTCGTGACTGGTCGGTAGTCTGACTTGGAGTCAGCTAATTTCACACTGTGGGTTTTATATGTGAGCCTGTTTGCAACCCACCTTGTTATATAGGGGTAGATGCCTAGCTTAGTGAGTTTTTCTATGATTCCTGAGTGAGGAACGGTATCAAAGGCCTTGGCCAGATCAAGGTAGGCTGTATGAACCACCTTGCCTTCATCCACAGCTCTGGTGACTGACTCAAAGAAGTTAACCAAGTTGAGCAGGCATGATCTACCCTTCACAAAACCAAACTGTTTTACCAAGAAAAAATATTTTTGTGGAAAATAAAAATTGGTGATACAGAAAAAGAAAAGTATGTTATAAAAATGTAATGATAAAACATTGCTATATAAAAGCATGGGAAAATCTAACATTAACTCCATAAAATAAAAAGCAAATGGTGGAATCAGAAAGGAGAATGTCAACATTTTTAGATTGTTTTGTGAAGACTGGTAACAGATGAATTGACAGTAAAAGGAAATATGCGGCATAAGAAGAAAAGTGATAGAATATACTTACACTATCAAGAAGAAGAAACTATGGAACATGTTTTTGAAATATAAAAGAGTAAAAAAAGTTCTGGGGAAAATTATGTAAAGAAGACTGAAGCTATAAAAAAAGTGGATAAAATAAACATAGGTATGATTAAATATGGATATTAGAAGAATCAAAGTAAAAATATATTAAAAGAGGAGATAAAAAGTTATTTTATTTTATACAAGTTCTATGGAATGAAAGAATCAATGAAATTATGTTTAAGGATAAAAGGATTTTAGCAACAACATTAAGTAAAATCAGATGGTGGTTATAGAAAAAAATGCTGGGGGTCTAACAGGAATGAAAATTTAGTATGATTGTGTAAACAGATTTGTATATATATATTTATACACATAAATATTTGCAAATGTGTATTTCATAAATAATAGTTAATGTGATAGTGTTCAATCTCGCCGTTTGTTCTTACACATGGGTTCGGAGCCGATCCTCGGCTCCGTGCCGGCCTCTTGCAAGTTCTGCATCGAGAAGAAGCTCGAGACAATCTAATACCCACAATCCCCCTCTGCCTTTACCCCAGATCTAGTTTGCCGCTGCTGCATTCGCATCGTTGGGAGCTAGCTCGAGGGTTTTCTAAGCTAAGATATAACTTTTTGTTGTATTTTATTGAGAATTCTATTTAACTTGATAATTGTCAGTATTATCTAGTGTGATTGTGTTGTGGTTCCGTAATTCTTTGGTACCGTTAACCTTTTTATCGGTATTTTTGTATCGGGGCCTACACCTTTCCCATATACTACCATTTTGAGACAAATTTATACCGGATTTGACATTTACCTGATTGTGACTATTTTTCCCGGATTTGACTGTGTGTTTGTTTCTGGAATTGTTTATTACCTACAATGTCTGAGAAGGCAAAGTCTGGTTTCAAGCGTTGTCAGTGTGGCCAAAAAATGTCGGTCACTGACAACCATAGTTCCTGTGTCTACTGCCTTGGCCCTCTCCACTTACAAGAGGATTGCTCCATCTGTCACTCTTTCAGTGGGAGGGTCATGACAGATAGGCGCAGGAAACTAATGGACAGGGGTCTTTTGAAACCAGCTTTCCAAGAGGCTTTGGATGCTTCTGACCAGGCATCAAGTCCTCTAAGGAATCGAAGACGCCGGAGCCCAAGTCATCGGCTCCGAGCTCTTCTTCAAAGGTTAGATCACCGGTTCCACAGACTTCGGGGCCGAGTGTTCAACTGGTGTCGGTTCCTGAGCCTCGAGTCTTGGAACCGGTGATGGAGCTCCCTCCTTCGGCCATATTGAGGTCGGCTCCGTCTTCGGTTCCTTCGACCCGTTCTTCCTCCAAACTTTTGGATGTCGATGTGGATCGTGTGGTGCAGAAGCTGTTGGAGCATTCCGCCCTCTCTAAACTTATTTCGGTTTCCACCCAGCTGGTGTCGAAACTTGAAGGCCTTCCTGTATCTCCATCCATTCCTCCTCCGAGACCGATCCAGTCTTTGGAGCCGGAAGAGGCTGATCTGCTGATTGTGGAGCCCTCGGGTCCAGAACCGCCTTTCTCGGTCTGTTCCTCACCTCGACTCCGCCGGACCCGTACCGAGTCTCGAGCCGACGGTCTGTTCTTGGTTCCGGGGCGAGTCGAACCGACGTGTCGGTTCCGACTCTCCTCGGGCCTCGCACGGATCGATTCGGCTCCGTCCTCGGGTCGATGCCTTCGTGCCCGTGTCGGGATTCTTCCCATTTCTTGAACCGGAGACTCTTCGATCGGGACCCGGGGCGTTCGACCTGATGAGGAAGGTGTTGTCTACCCAGACAACCACATCAGTGGAAGCAGTTTCTCCTCCCCATAAAGTGCCTTTGTCTTCATCTGCACCCACGGCCACGTCCAAGCGTCGGGCACCAGTGTCTCAGCCACCCCTGGAGGGTGCCCCCTCTTCCTCCGAGGCTTCTTCGGATGCTCCCCACGAGGAAGTCCCTAGGAAGAGACTGTGTAAGAGGAGACACTTGGATTCTCCACAGGAATCCATAACATCTGATACTGACTTAGATGAGTCAGAGGGGTCCCCTAAGTCACCTTCAGAAGATGTCTCTTTTTCAGACATTTTGGAGATTCTGAAACAGAGAGGTGACTGGCAGTCCCTTCCCCCTTCTGAGGATGAGTCAGTTCTGCTGAAGGCATTTGGTGCTCACCCTTCCTCTTCCTGGGTCACTCCGCCCTTCGACGAACTAATGGAACTTATTGCTCGAAGGGCGTGGGAGGCTCCTGATACAGTGGAACCTGTTCCTAGGAAACCGAACAAGTACATCACAGCACCTCAGGATAAGTCCTACCTTACTAAAGGAGTTCCAGTAGATGCTATGGTGGTGGCTGCAGCCACGAAAAAGGAGATGTCGGAGTCTTCTTCGTCTGTCCATCCGCCTAATAAAGATTCTAGGACGATGGATAGATATGGGAAGCGCATTTTTAGTTCAGCGGCTTTTTCCATGCGGTCCCTGAACTATTTGACCCATTTTACACGTCTGCAGAGGGATCTAGTCAAAGAGTTGGGAGATACCCTCCAGGGTGCTACAGATGCAGCTGTCTCAGAGAAAGTGACAGCGCAACTTAATACCCTAACATCGATTGTTAACTCGTCCATGAGGCTGATTTCCTCGCAGCGAAGGTTCGAGTAGGGCAGCAGCTTCAGCGATTGCTCTTCGTAGACAATCCTGGATGCGCCTATGCTCCTTTTGGAAGCCTTCAAGTCTTCCTTTACAACGCCTCATTTGACGGTGCCACTCTTTTTGGCCCCGAGGTAAAGTAGACCCTTACCCGGTGTGAACAAGAGGGAAAGACTCTGTCTGCTGTCGGAGTCCGTTTTTCCACCCCAACCAGACCGTACCCCAAAGGGCAACGCGGTGGGAAAATGTGGTTTCGGAAACAAAACCAAGGGTCTTTCCCGGGCACACAGGGTGATGCCCCCTCTAGAGGCAGAGGAGGGGGCAGAGGTGGAAGACGCCGCCCTGGCGGCAGAGGGGGTCCGCAACATCAAGGTGACAGGGAAACACTCCCTGGTAAACCTTTTCAGCACTCCTGAGAGGAGGCCCGACTGTCCTGCTCTGGAGGCAGTCGTGGGTCGCTTAGCTTTATACCCTCAGGCCTGGCAAGATATAACTACAGACAATTGGGTAAAAAGCGTAGTTACCAGAGGTTACACCATACCCTTCCTATCCTATCCCATTCCAAAGAAAAGACTCCCAGATGTACCGCCCCATCTGCGAGAGCCAGCAGCTTTAGAAATTTCAAAGTTGTTAGAAAAAAGAGTCATCCAGCCAGTCCCAGCGGACCAGCAAGGATTCGGGACTTACTCAAGGTTCTTTTAGTTCCAAAGAAAACAGGGGACTGGAGGCCCATTCTAGACCTGAGTTACCTCAATACTTTCGTCAAGAAAGAAAAGTTCGAATGGTCACGCTTCAATCGATCCTTCCATTTCTACAGAAGGACGAGTGGATGTGCTCAATAGATCTAGAGGATGCATACTACCACATCAAAATGGCCAGGGCATCCAGAGATCATTTGCGCTTTCGGCTGGGAGCCAGTCACTTTCAATTTCGAGCCCTGCCCTTTGGTCTGACCTCAGCCCTCAGGGTCTTCACCAAATGCATGGCAGTGGTAGCGTCTCACTTGAGACGTCAGGGATTCCAGGTGTTTCCGTATCTGGACGACTGGCTCCTTTCAGCCACCACCAAGGCCAACTACTGCAGGCCAGAGACTATGTTCTTCAACTGTGTGTTCACCTAGGGATTTCTGTAAATTTCGGAAAATCCTTACTTCAGCCATCACAAAATATCTTGTTCATAGGAGCAGAGTTAATCACACGCCAATTGATTCTGAGGCTTCCCCCAGAAAGGATGTCATCACTGCAGACTCACATTCGTCTTCTACTCTTGTCAAGGAAATCTCCTGCACACCTAGTACTCAAGGTGTTGGGCCTCATGTCAGCCTCCCTTATTGCAATTCCCCTGGGAAGGTTGCAGATGAGAGTCCTACAATGGCTGCTATTTGCTCAATGGTCATTCCAGCAACTACCTCTAACACACGAGATTCTCATAACAAAGACTTGCAAAACAGATCTAAACTGGTGGCTCCAAACGTGCAACCTTTCCCAGGGGAGGCCGTTTGTGTTACCCACGCCCACAGTTACGGTGACCACGGACACTTCCCTGATAGGGTGGGGGGGCATCTTTCAGGGACAGACAGTCCAAGGCGAATGGACCAATTTGGAATACAATCTGCACATCAATGTTCTAGAGTTGAGGGCAGTGTTTCTAGCGTTGCAACACTTTGCTCCCCTTCTTCCTCTAGGGACTATTGCAGTTCAGACGGACAACATGTCGGTAGTCTGGTACATAAACAAACAAGGGGGAACCAAGTCCTATCAACTATGCAGAGAGGCCATGAGAATTTGGCAGTGGGCAGAGTCCACGGGTCGCTTTCTAATAGCAACGCACATCCCGGGGTCATCCAACGTCATAGCCGACAGGCTGAGCAGAGCAATTCTGCTACCGCACGAGTGGTCTCTGAAACAGTCAGTGGCGAAAAGGATTTTTCGCACATGGGGCCAGCCTTCCTGCGACCTGTTTGCGTCTCCAATGAATGCCAAATGCAGGAGCTACTTTGCCCTATTACCCTCCAGGGAAGTCCCCAGGGACGCACTGGTTTCTGATTGGCCCCGGGACTCCTGTACGCATTTCCTCCATTTCCTCTGATACCGAAATTTCTCCAGAAAGCCAGGAACCTTCACAGGACGATAATCCTCATTCCTCCATTCTGGCCTCGTCAAATTTGGTTTCCCTCCCTGAAAATTCACTGCATTCGGGGACCCTGGATTCTGGACCCAGAGCCGGATCTGTTGACTCACTCATCAGGGGTTCCCCATCCCGCTTCTGTCACTCCATCTAGCAGCTTGGCTGCTCCAATTCCCAACTTAGCCAGGTCTGATCTTTTGTCACCAGCAGTCCAGAATATATTAGTGGCTTCGCATAAGGCTTCCACTACTAAAACATATACTAGCAAATGGAAACGGTTTGCATTCTGGGCGAATACACACCACGTTGATCCCTTTACAGCTCCTTTGAATAAGATTTTAGAGTTCTTAACAGACTTATTTCATCAGGGTGCTTCTCCTGCTACTCTAAGAGTTCAATTGGCTGCCATTTCGAATTTCCATGTGGAAGAATGTGGAGCTTCTATCATGGCTCACAGACTTTGTAAAGCCTTTTTAAAAGGAGTTTTTCATATTAGACCTCCGGTCAGATCTCCTACGTCACCTTGGAGTCTAAACTTGTTGCTATCTAACTTAATGTTGCCCCCCTTTGAACCTGCCTCTTCTTGCCCATTAAAGTTTTTGTCCTGGAAAACTCTCTTTCTGGTAGCCATTACTTCTGCTAGACGAGTGTCTGAACTTCAGGCTCTCTCCATCAAGCACCCTTATCTGATCTTTCACTCTGACAGAGTTTCTCTTGAACCAATTCATCCTTCCTCCCTAAAGTGTGTTCTATTAACAACATTAATCAGTCCATTGAATTACCCACTTTCTTCAAAACCACTCCAACAAAATGGAGTATATGTTACACAAATTGGATGTTCACAGACAGCTAAGGTTTTATTTGGATAGAACAAAAGATCACAGGAAAACAGATCAACTCTTTGTGGCTTTTGCTGATAGCAGGAAAGGACTTGCATTTACCAAAAGAACTCTTTCAAAGTGGTTAACGGATTGTATAATCTATGTATACGATTCTGCAAATCAACCCCTTCTAAACAAACCCAAAGGACATTCCACAAGATCAATATCTACGTCTTTGGCTCATGCAGCTCGCCTACCTCTGGATGCTATTTGTGCGGCTGCTACCTGGTCTAAGCCACATACATTTATTTCTCATTATAAAGTAGATAAGGTTTCTAGGGACAGGGCAACCTTTGGTTCCACTGTGCTCAAGAACGTCCTCCCGTGAGTTCCTCAGGATTTAGGAGCTAGGACGCTACCCATGTGTAAGAACAAACGGCGAGATTGAACACTATCACATATAGAAGTTATGTCCTTACCATAACGTTCCATGTGGAGTGTTCATCTCGCCTTTGTTCTTACAGTCCCACCCTCCCACCCTTAGGAAGAACGTTCTTTGATGCCTGGCCAGAAGCATTTTTTGCTACTGTCATTATTCTGTGTACATAGTTGGTATACACATATACTTTATATGTGTCTGTTTATGTATGTATAGATGTATGGCATGAATGTGCTGTTATGTAGATTGGTTTGCTTGCAAACTAGATCTGAGGTAAAGGCAGAGGGGGATTGTGGGTATTAGATTGTCTCGAGCTTCTTCTCGATGCAGAGCTTGCAAGAGGCCGGCACGGAGCCGAGGATCGGCTCCGAACCCATGTGTAAGAACAAAGGCGAGATGAACACTCCACATGGAACGTTATGGTAAGGACATAACTTCTATTTTTTGTGTATAAATACAGGATCCCTACTCTTTTTGATAGGTGCCATTGGATCTATCAAGTCCACCTAAGCTACTACCTACTCATGTAGATGGGGCCTCAGTTTACCATCTCATCCGAAGGATGACATACTCAGGGGGTTGAGAGTAGGCAAAATGGTAAAGGTGCTTACCTCACAGACACAAAGTACAAGGTTTGATTCTCAACTTTAAAAGGAAAATTGACTAGGCTCAAAAGGATCCACAAGTGCAGCTAGCCTATTAGTTTGGGATTGGCATAATGGTTGAGGTGCTTACCTCACATACACAAAATACAGAATTTGATTCTTACCTTTGGGAAATTGGCTAGGCTTAAAATGGCCTGCAAGGGCAACTCGTCTAGCACTTGCTTATGAACCACTTAGTTATACGGACTGCAGCACCTCACTTATGCTGCACTGAGCAATCCATCTTCTTGGTGTGGAAATTGAACCATCAGCCTTCCATACCAAAGGTGAATGTGCTACCTGTTCCACCACTGACACTGCTTATATCCTTGAATTTGTGAAGCCCTTATTTTATTTGGCAATGGCTCTAAAATACAAGGCAAATAACAGTGGGTTAAAGAACATCCCAGATTAATTGCTCTGTTCAAGCACATACTGTTACAGAGGAACCCTCCACCTTAAATCTTTCCCCAGAGCTTTCATACATACTCCTTATTAATCCTATTATTCTCTCAGAAAAAGCAAATGATGCCATCATCCTACTGATAAAATCCCAGCTGACTATCAAATGCTTTGTATGCATCAAGGCCAAGCATCAACAACAGTGCTTTCTCATACTCTCCTTCCCTCTAGACCATCAGTGTGTTATTAATGTGGTCATATGTTTGCCTTCCCTTCAAAACTAAAAAAAGAAACACACTGTACCATATCTATTAACTTAGGTAACACCTTTCCCATTCTCCTACCTAGCATAGACATAAAACTTTCTAATCATGGTTTAAAATTGAACTAGGTCTATATGAAGCCAGATTGGATACCTTTATATCATCATAGGATTATAACGTATATTTGCAATTAACTATTGTACGTATTCGGGGGGGGGGGGGGCGGACTGACTCCCCACCTTTTAAAATAATATTAAACAAAACTTTCAAGATATTTGGAACTCCCAAGATGGCTGCACATTCAGTAACAGCTTAATTTTAACCCTCCCAGTGTGAAAACAGAAACTCAGCAGAGAAAGCCATTGGACATATATTTTGGGGTAAATTTTAGTCACTGGCTAGTAAGTTAACTGCCTGGATGCCAGGAAAAAGGAAATACAGAGGACCTGAAAGAAAATCAGCTACAAAAGGTAAGGAAAAAACACTGACTGGGAAAAAGCACTGCAAGCTCCAGACAAGACTTCCAGTAAGCTAGAGGAAAAGTACAAGACAACTGCACATAGACCTGGTTAAAATAAACAAAACACTGATGGACTATATCAACTCAAACAACTAAAGTCTGGAAAAAAAATGGAAGAAGTTTTAAACAGATACTTAGATGAGGTGATAAAACTGAAAAATTAAAGTTCGAAATTGTGATGCCCATCCTCTTGGCCAGTGATCACAGAGCCTCAGTCCTCATCACTGACACCAGTGGGGAATGTTCACTGTGAGAAAAATAGATACACACACTATTTTCAGATGCAGTTCTCTGTACTAAGTACAATTTCTTTTAAGTGCACACAGGAAATGGACACTCCAGCTCTGCATCTGAGCTTCCTCTCCAGGTCCCAAATAAAACTCCTCACTAACCCCTATACAGCAGAGTCCTTAGCCGGGTGTTCCAAGATAAGTCCTCCACCACACTCTGTGAAATCTGTGCTCAGTGTCCCTGTTAAAAGTAGATGTCACACGCACTTTCTTTGAGATTTGATTTTCATAGACACACACACACACACACACACACACACCTGGGAAAGGCTGGTACAGCTTACCCTCTCTGCAACCTCCACTGAGACTATAAGGTAGATTTACTGCTACCAGAACACCCAAAGCCAGCTAATTTAAGGCTCTTACCAGGGTACCCAATTACACTTAGTAAAATTAATGCTTACACAAATGGTAGTGTTTAACCATGCAGCAAGACTTTCAGGAACGTTGATCCACAGTCCCACTAAATAAATGCAAGTACTGTCAAAGGTTAAACATTTTTCAAAAGACCAGACACAAGGAAAAGCTTAGATATATTTAATAAATAATAAAAAAAATGAAAGGAATGAATATCTATTTACAATAAACACCAAAGTTTCAATCACAGGAAATAAAAAAAAAAAAACAGCACAGATGGAAAGACTCAGACAGATACAGAAAATAAATTTAGTTAATCCCACTATATTTTTTAACTAACTGAAGAATTACTGTTCCCTAGTTACTTACTTACTAAAGCAAGCCAAGATGAAAGTGGATGAGTGTCTTGTCAGTTCCCAAAAACAGAGTGCACACCTTACATCTCTCACTAGTATACAAATACAATTCCAGTGTTGGCTACAGAATGATATCACATCTGGTCACCTGACTCTGTTGTTACCATACTACCCTCTCACTAGAAACTGAGCCAGGATCTGGTTCTGATGTGTCACAATACACACACAGAACTTTAGCTAAGGTTTATTACAGCATCTGTAAAGTGTAAAACAATTCTAACACTTATACCCTTCCTGCAGAAACTAACAAGCCATTTTCCGGCACCCCAGGATAGCAATTAGTTCACCACTAAGTATCACCCAGAGCAGGATCTCGGTTCACGCTTTTCACAGACATTGTGTCTCTGCCTGATTTCAGACCTGTAAGATAAAATCTTTATGGCCTACAAAAGTAATTTAATTTCAGGCTATTTTTCTTATCTCATTGACGGAGCTTAAATATCAACACAATTGTGCTTGCCATCATGTATGCTTAAAAATAAAATATTGTGATACCTTTTATGTAGCATGGTCTTAGAATTATTAATGCAAATCTGAACAAACAATATTTGACGCCTAGAGGTGCAGTAGGAGGTAACTGCAGAAATGCCTGAAGGCGCATTTGGCAGTAATGAGTTAATGTTACCTGGGCTGAGCTTAACCCCTTCCCTTCCAGTATCCTCAGTTAAAATATAAACATTTAATCAGTTGCAACAATACAGTCTGACATACATGTATATTTCATTTCCGTCCATCAGGACTCACTGTTTATAAATTTTTAACACAAGCAACTTTGCAAAAAAATTTTAACACATGCATGTGTACGAATCAGTTTAATATTCAAAAGACATATAATTCTTTACAAAACTCCAGCTAGCTATGCTGGCATATTTTACACATTCACTGCACTACTACCCCTGGCACAGCTGGCATTCCCTCACATCATCACAGAAATGAAGAAAAGGCTGGCTGAATATAAGACGGCTCAAGATGAGATATTTAAAAAAATAATAGAAGTAAAGGACAGAGCACATAGGGAAAGCCTGAGATTTTTTGCTGTACTAGAGAAGCTGGAAGGAACACACTGTATTAATTTTATGAAAGCACAAATAAGCAACTGGACTGGTATTCCATAGCAGGAGTTGTTAACTGAAAGGGTACATTGTGTGTATGCTCCAGACCTGGCTATGAGAAAGCAACCTAGACCTTTAATAGTAAAGATGCAATCCTTCCATCAGAAGCAGTTCATTCAGATAAAACTATGGCAGAAGAAGGAAGTACTAAAAGTGGGAGACAGCAGAGTATCTTTGCAGAATGGTTATTCACTGTTCACCAGGCAGATGAGGGGTAAATTTATTCCACTACTGAGGGAATGTCAAGAAGTAGCCACCCAGCTATCTTCTAAATATTCTTTCCTAGAGGGACAAAATAATTTTTTGATGAATTACATGCTAAGGAGGACATACACAATTTGTCCAACAAAACGTGATCTGTGAAACAGAAGGAGATTATGCTTCTTGTTCTTCTGGTAGTAAAGACCACATAGAGACTGTGTCAGTGAAACCTTTTCCAATGTTTCTATGGAAAATTCTAGAAAGACGGAAGGGAGCATGAGAGTTGACTAGAAGAATGGAGAGTATATTTGAAATGAAGCAGAAACAGGATTTGGGAGATGGAGATGAACAGAAATAAAACCAGTGACTTGGAAATTGCCAACTTTGGGAATACAAAGCAATGATTATATTTGTGAAACATGACAGAATGAGAAAATCTGGAAATATTGGATATTTTTGGATTTGTTAAACTTGTAGGAAACTCTATAAAGTATATGCCCTGCTTCATGTCATTACTGCTCAGAAAAATACTTAGGACAGGAGAAGAGGAGGGAGAAAGTTGACTGTAAGTAAACAATTTTTAATACTGCTATTTTTATAGTGCATGACTTTCTTTGTATTTTATAAAGTAGAGTTTTCTCAGTTATTTTAAAGTATAATGGGGATAATGCAAATAGGTGCTCCTGTTTTTATTTTATTTTTTCTTTCTACCCTCTCTCTTTCTCTTTGCTCAGTTCTAAGAAAAGTAGGCAGTGCAATATAAATAAAAGAGGAAAAATGTGTTCATTAGATCAAGACAAAAGAAAAACTGATGTACTTGTTCTCATTCTTGCATAAGGAAATGACTGGATTAAGGCCCTTAGCTTGACTTAGTAACAAGTTTAAGAGAAAGCAAGTAAATGAAAAATAATACTCAATACTATAAGTTTTTTTCTAGCAAATACATGTATACTTAGTAGCAATTCTGTGTCTGGTTTCCATGTCTCCATGGAGACAATCTGATAAAGAGAAATGGCTAGGAGATAATGTTTTCTGAAAGAATTCAAGTGTCTCCCCTATAAAAATAAAACAAAACCAGACACTTAATAGAAGCATTGGCTGTACCATGCATCTTAGCATGGATAACCTTTTAGGCAAACTCAAGTATAGGAGTATGGCTGTCAGGTTGGGAAATTTGTTCCTAATAGGAGGTAAAATTTCAATATTTGAAGATGTACATAGTTCTATGTGTTAGTATTAACTTAATAGCTTTTAGAGGAGTTCTGGGGGTGTTTTTACTTTATTTTATTTTTTGTTTGAGGGCTTTCACTAAAACAAAGTGTTTTATATGATATAGTAAAGGCTCAAATTGATATGACAAGAACCAAGTATATAAAAGATCAATATGCCAAACAGTATATGCATGTAACACTAAAGTTGGAACTAGACATTTGACAAAAAACAGTTTTATATAAAAGGTGGAAATAACTTTTTAACACAATGATACTTTCTGTAATGTCTTTAAATGCCAATGGTCTCACAGATAAATACAAAAAAAAAAAGAGTACTGAACTATATTAAAAAGTAGACTGTAAATATCTATGCTACAGAAGACAAACTTGGAAAGAACTGAACATGATAATTTGATAAAGAAGGTTTTCAGGATGGTTATTCAGCTGAATACCTGTGACAAAGGAAAACAGAAGTACTTATATTAATTGCAAGAAGATCTCCAATAATGATAGACAAAGATAAAAAGGATAACAATGATAGATTTGTAGAACTAAGGGGCTACTAGTAAGGGGGGGGGGGCATTACACCTGCATGAATTTATATTCAATCTACAACTGCTATAATGGAGCTTAAGAAACTTCTGGGAGAAACAATCAGCTTTCTGCAAGGAATATTACTTATAGGTGGGGAGTGGAATTTGATTTTCAGCAGTGATGTGTCTGGAGGGCCCAGAAGGAAAACTATAACAAAGGGCAGTAGATTTTTAAAGAAATGCATGAAAATATTTGGCATGGAAGATGTGAATTCAGTACTAGGAGTTCTGAGTGAATTTGCATGTTATTCCTCAAGATACGAAAACTGGGCTAGGCTAGATGGAATTTACATTACACAGGAACATGTGCATTAATTGCAAGTCTTGATATGTATCCAATAACTATTTCAGGTTATACGCCAATATTAACTAAAATAAAAACACATGGTAATGAAATAAAAATGAGACACTGGAGCTTTCCCACCTATCTGTTGAAAAGAGAGGAATTTAAGGAATGGGTAGTGGAAATTATTCAGGAGCTATTAGAGAAGATAGAAAATTATTCTAAAATATAGCTAGCGAATGGGATAAAATTAAAATGAAAGTGCAGTTTAAAAATAGGGTGGAAAAACAATGTATCTGCTTTTACTGTATTTGTGTTTTTTCCTACTTTATTTTGCTTTTGCGTCATCTTAAAAGTACTCAATTGTATTTATTACTGCTTGGTGTAACTTATTCTAAGCCTTTTCGTTTAAGCACTTGGGCTTTAGACCAGTTGTTTTACATTAGGAAGGTCTGTGGGCTGCACTGTGGTGGCAGGACAGGTAGCTTACTTCCTTCTAAGTTGGGAACTGCTGATTGAGGGCTCAGTGTCTGTTATTCCAAAAGTGTATTAGTTCTGGTTTAAGCACCAGGGCTTCAGGCCAGTTACTTTACATTAAGAAGGTTCATGGTCTGCACTCTTGTGGGAGAAGAGGCTGGACTCTGCCCTTCTGAGCTGGGAATTTCTGGTTAAAGGCTTATAGTGCCTGCATATTTGAACTATTTCTTACTGTAATTGGTACACCTTGTTTGCTGTAGCATAGACTAGATCCAGGCCTGCTGAATCTAGTTTTGTTTGTATTCTTGTTATTTCCCTGAAAAGCTAATTCCACATAAAACGCAGCTTTTCAGCGCTTCTGTGGATCCCTAGTGATATCTGCATTGCTTACTGTACTTATTTCCTTGTTTCACTTGAAAGAAAGTTACTGTTTGTCATTTTTGCATTTAAGTTACCTGGCACTTGC